>NC_141696.1:354769979-354793896 GCF_964263255.1 Lissotriton vulgaris | reverse complement strand
TTATTTTTATAGTACGACAGTTGACGACTCTGGTGGGACTCCGCGTTTGGGGCCGCCCTCCTGTAGACGGGGCAAGAAGGACAAAGATAAGGGGAGCTCTGGTCGAGGGGGTGGACTGATTAATGATTCTGGCTGAACTCCGCTCTCGCGATCAGAGAGCCCCAGCTGCTAGTGACCCTTCGCTGGAGTCCTACGGGCATAACACAGGAGCTGACTCTGTTGGTCGTCAGGAGTGGGCAGTGGAGAACACACAATTGTACCTTTGTGCACCAGGTGAGAGTATGGATTCTGGTGTTCTTGGATTACACTGTTGAACAGAGTTTTGGAAAACAGTTAACTGTATTGATTTTGGTGGTCAGTGTACCATGGAGAACTTTGGCGGTCTGACGGGGCGGCGTTGTGGCTGCACGGGCAGATGCTCCACTGACTTGTTTGGTGAATAATAGAGGTTTCGATCGGATGCCTTGGTGTGGCATGTGTGGTGCGCACCCAACCGGACTGTTCTCGGAAAGGCCCGCAATTGCAACTGGGTAGCCTTTTGGACACATCTGAAGTGGCGCTAAGGCAGCGGGCTCAGTCAGAATGTAGGTGAAGGTGAACCAGGAAGATCACTTGATGGTCTGTAGGCCGGTCTGTGGTAAATTCCTGTCTGATGGCCTCTTGGTAGTCTTCGGACTGCCTGATTTTGGTATCTGTCGGTATGGTGTTTCGAATCAATGAGTTCTCCACGAACGGGAGTCGACGGGCTCCGTTCCTTGGTTTTGGTTTTGGAAAAGACATGTAATTTTGAATATTGTATGTTTTTCTTTGTCCGTTTTGTGTGTAATATTTTGAAGAAAGATTGAAAATGTATGAACATGGCCATGTTTGAAAGACTGTTTTCCTGTAAGTGAGTGTATTGCTAGTGATTTGGGTGTTATATCCGCCGTAGGTGCGGACGATTGGATGAAAGCCAGCCTGCCTCGCCAGAGGGCAGTCCGAGTTTCGATATGTATGTTAAACATGGTATTTCACCTATTTTGTTTAATAATTTATGGCATAAATATACTAAGGATAACGTGGAATTGCAATGGACATTAACGGGGTAATTGATTGAGAAAAAGATACAGTATTTACAGGATCGATTGTTCGCTAAGAGAAGCCGGCAAGCGATGTTCGATTCTTTAAAATTATGGCAAAAAGAGGCAAAGAGCCGAAGCATAAGGGAGGAGAAGTTGCTCAAAATAAAGGGAGGTCAGAGTATAACCCAGAAGGCTATAGCATATGACAAAGAACACACAGAGAAAAGTATTGATTGTACGGATAGACAGTTTAGGTTGCAGGTAGATAAGAGCTATTTAGCTTGAACTGAGCTGGAAGATGAAATAGAGGACTTATTGAATACGCGAACACCGCCCCCTTATGCTCCGCAGCGAGTATACCCTGCTGTACCTCTTGCTACGGCCCCAGCCCTGACAGCCCCACAAGCTACGGCGCCTGTTGCATCTACGGCCCCCGCCCCTATGGGACCAGCTCATGCTCCTACTTCCTCAGCGCCGGCTACAGCTACTTTATTGACTGGCATTTTGTCGCCCCCCCATTATGTCCCCAGTAGTGCTGACTTCGCCGGCCCCGGCTTGGCCGTCATTGTCTGCCAGCCCGACCCCTGCTATGACTGATTCAACCCCCTCCCATGTCCCCGGTACACTTAGTGCACAGCAGTTGTATACCCGATCTGCGGTGGGGTACGAGGAGAAGCAGTTGGTATTAAATCAAGCATCTTAGGGGGTAAGGAATCCCATTTATACCCTTATAGTTATATGGAGGACCCTTAGGGACTACGAGCCAGTTATTCAGCAATATGCTCTGGTAGCCATGGCCAGTCGTTTAATCTCCCTATGGGAGCAATGTTTCGCAGATGGGAGAGCCCCTCAGGTTCTATATGACATTGTGGATCGGGCGCATAAGTTTGAGTTAGGATTAGAAGATGTGTACAGAAATGTCGAGACAATAACAAAATATTGAGAACAGTTATTTTCAAAATGCCCAAACTGGGACTCTCAGCACCCTATGCGGGAAGTCCATCCTATTTATCATCCTGAGCTCCCGGAGCTATGAGATGCCAATGATCAAGTTACCAAACCTTGCGCAGAGGCACGATTTCAGGAGCAGTGGGTATATACTCCTTGGAATAGGAGTGAGGTCCTTTCTCTGAAATCGCAACTACTTGACCCTCGGAAGAATCCCACTGCTTATAAGAAATAACTCACTGAGGCTGCTTCATCGGCCGTAATGACATTAGCTGTTATAGAATTGTTTTTCGGTTTACTGGTCCCCGTTGATGTGTGGTGACAGGTACATGATCACAATCATGCTACTGAGTTGGAGGTACTTGGGAACAGTTTAAGGACTGGGATAGGGATTGGAAACCCGGTAATAAACCAAGACCAGAAACTTTGGCATTACCGGGTAGGATCATCACGTATATGCATTCTTTAATTCCACCCCGGAAGGTAGATTGGGATAAGTTAACCGCCTGCAAACAAAAGAAGGATGAGAGTGTTTAAGATTTCTTTACTCGATTTGAGGGGGTGTTTATTGATTTTAGTGGAGAAGATTTGTCAGTAGAAGGTGGCATAAGATTGTTTGTTAATCGTTTTGTTACCAACCTGTTACCTGAAATCTCTGCACTACTACAAGCGGCGGAGAGTACTTGGACTAACTCTACTCCTTCTGTTATCCTGAGTATGGCTCAATATTATGAACATAGAGAAAATGAGAGTAAAGACAAATCTGACAAGAAAATGAAGGACCTAAAAACTCGGGTATTATTACAGCAAGTAATTAGAGGATGAGGCAGGGATGGAGGAGGAAGAGGATTTGTCCCGAAGGGGGTGGGAGCAGGACAAGGCAGAGGTCTGGCTGTCACTTTAGGATTGAACCAATGTGCTTTCTGTAAACTGGAAGGGCATTGGCGAGCTCAGTGTCCTTTGTTATCAGCTCAAAATGGAGAGGTAAGAGGAAGAGGGCGGGGTCGATGTGGAGTTGATCGGAATGATATGAGAAGAGACGAGTTGGTGGGAGGTGAGTCCGGAGGTTTTGGTAATCCGAGAGGGAGGCAGTACTATAATGAAGATTACGGGACTGACGGAACAGATGGGTATACTTATGCATAGGACAGCCTCGGACAGAGTAGGGGCCAGGTGTCAGTACCCGTTGATCAGCGAGGGCCTTATGTCCGAGGGCAATTGATGGGGACTGCCGAGAATTTTCTAGTAGATACAGGTGCAATGAATAGTTCGATTACGCATTCACTTGTCTCAGGGGCTGCTCTGTCCGGGCAAAATAATGTCTCAGTTGGATTCTCTGGAATCCCGGTAGTGAGCTCCATTTCTAAACCTCTCCCACTTACCATAGGTCCAGTTACGGTGGACTCTCCATTTTTGTTGACGTCACATTGTGGGGAAAATCTATTGGGACTGGACCAGTTGAAAAAATTGCATGCAAAGATTTATTGTTCCCCTGACGGTGTGTATTTAACTATTCAATCACCTGATCAGCATACTCAGCATGTTTTGTGAAAAATGAACCCCTCCCTCCCGAGTTTGTTGTTATCCTGCCTACATTGTGGGCAACTGATGATACGGATGTTGGTCTTCTGAAGATCCCGCCAGTCTCTATTACCTTAAAACCGAATGCTCGATTACCGCGTATTCCGCAGTACAAGATCTCACCGGCTGGTGAGAGGGCATTGTTAGCAAATATACAGGATTTGATTGACAAAGGCGTAGTGGAAGAAACAACTTCTAATACTTGTAATAGTCCTATATTACCAATTTTGAAAAAGGCCCCTACAGAAAGTGGTCCAGATTATACTGATACGTATCGTTTTGTAGTTGATTTGCGGGAAATTAATAAAATAGTGGTGCCCCAATATCCAGTGGTCTCGGACATCACTACAATTCTTACTATGATTCCTCCCACTGCAAAGTATTTCTCCGTTATAGATTTGAAAAATGCTTTCTTTAGCATTCCAATCTACCCTGATAGCTGTCATATTTTAGGCTTCTCGTTATCTGGGCGCAGCTTTAGATTTCGCCGCGCTCCTCAGGGGTATACTGAGAGCCCTAGTATCTATAGTCAAGCACTGAAAGCAGTATTGGATGAATTGACCTTGCCACCAGGAAATGTCCTTCTCCAGTATGTGGATGATTTATTAGTGGCTTCAGATACTGAGGAAGGTTGTAAGGAAGCCACGGTTAAATTAGCTAGAGATTCCATAAGGTTACTCTTCCGAAATCTGGATTCTCCCCCCTTTTTCTTACCCAAAAAGCTCCTGATTTGCAAATACTTAAAAAAACTATTTCTTGTAATGCCATATTTACCCATCAGATCTGAAAATTGTAATATATTCCCATCCGTTCCCATCAAATCCCCTATACTTTTTAAGCCTTGCATATCCCATTCCGCCATTATAGAATCTGAAAATATCAAGGGGGGTAGTGTTCTATTCCTGTACAATCTAGTATACCTATTGTATCTTCCTAGTCCGCATTTCTTTGCTACTGCTATCCAGATATTATATGCAGCTTTAACTGTTTTAAATCGTGTATGCTTATAGTAAAGGAAATCTGCGTGATTTAGGAAAGCATTTGCGGCATCTGCCCCCAGTACAATAGAATATACCCTTGTCGAGCAAGATCTAACATTCACCTCTAGGTTATCAGCCCCCAGCAAACCCTGGGTGTATTGTAGTACAGATGCCCAATAATATAGCCTGAAGTCTGGGACCCCCCACCCTCCTCTAACCCTTGGTAGCGTCATGAACTTATAGGCCCTTCTCGTTTTCCCATAAGACCATATAAATTTATTAAGTATTGATTCTAGTTTACTAAACCAGATTGTTTAAAAAAAAAGAGGAATAGTGCGAAAAAAATAAAGGAATTTGGGAAGAATAATCATTTTTATTACATTTGTACGTCCTACTAGCGAAAGTTTAAGCTTATCAATTCTGGCCAGATCTGTACTTACATCTTTAATTAACGGAGAGATATTCCGTCCTACCACTGTGTCCAGATTAGGTGATATCTCAACTCCCAAATATGTTGCTGCGGGAACCACTCGAGCATCATTATATAAGACCACAGTGTTTTGGATGATTTGTGTCTTTGCGCTGTTTAATTTATACCCGGATATTCTTCCAAATTTACTAGCCTCCCGCTCAACCTCCTCCACTGCTTTGGCTGGGTCTGGGGTGATTTTAGCAACGTCATCTGCATATGCTAGAACGTTAACCTCCGCTCCATTCGAGATGAGTGGTGGAATATTCGGGTTAGCTTTTAAATAACGCAAATATGGATCCATATATAATGCGAAAAGAAGGGGAGAACTAGGACAACCTTGCCTAGTACCTCTTTTAATTTGTACAGGTGCCGTTAAGTCTCGATAAATTTTAATTCTAGCTGTAGGTGCCTTGTATAGAACCTGAATTGCCCTTATGAATTTATCGCCAAAACCATATACTTTCATTATTTCCCATAAGTATAACCAAGCCACCCTGTCAAAAGCCTTCTCGGCGTCGAGGAACATGGCTGCCAGCGGGCCGCCCATAACCTCCATAGCATCAAAGCAAGTGATTACTGTTCGAACATGTGTAGTGGTACCTTTTCCTGGAATGAATCACCAAGATCCCCATATTTTAAATGTACATGCTGGTATTGATAGCAGGTGCGTTGCCCACTGAGCAATTTTTAAAAAAAACAGGATCGTGTAACTTTTACAATACTCCAAGAGCTCTGTGGCATATGAATAAACCCACTGAGAAGTGTTCTATGAATCATTTTATACTTTAAACTAGCAGCCCGCCCCAGCGTTGCCTGGGGCAGAAAGGGGCTGGGGCAGTACACCCGCTCCCGCCCCAACCCCCTCCCGCACCGACTCCCTCCCGCCCCGACTCACTCGTGCCCCCCTCCCACCCAGACTCACTCGCGCCCCCCTCCCGCCCAGACTCACTCGTGCCCCCCCCCACCCTGACATTTTCATTTACTGCTGCCTCCTTCTTTCCTCCCCCTTCATCACAGTCTCACTTTCCCTTTCCTTACCTGTGCCGCCGCTCCTCACTGCACAGCCGCTCGTCACTGCACCGCCCTCCTCCTTGTCGTCATCACGCACGTTGCGTTGCGGCCAGCGCTAGGTCCCGGCCGGCGCTACTTGCAGGGGACTACTTTGTTTACAAACGTAATTTTTTTAACTTACTTTTTTATTTTATTTATATAGCCTATGTCCATCTACACACCCTGACATTTTCATAGATGTATCGGGCGTGTAGATTGGCGCTGTGGTTCCCGAGTTTACCTGGCAAGAAGGTGCAAGTTCTCTCTTTATAATAGTAGTAGAGATAGTTCCATGAGTTAACATTTCTTCTGAAGAAATCCCCGAGCAATGTAAAGGTTTCAAGTTTACTGTGGCCACACAGAGGGAGAATGTAAGAAAGAGGGCCAAGTGCTTTAAAAGGAATCGGACGATGGATTATGATGCTGCAAAATAGTAGGAGTGTGTGTGGAAACCATGGCTAGGAAATCAGGCTTCGTCTTTCTTCTAACACCCTAAAATCCGTTCTGCAGCAGTGCGAGTCGAGGTGTGACTGATATGAAAAGTGAAAAGTTCAAATTTGGATAATGATGTGGGAAGAGGACACCCATTTGGGAGAGGGAGAGGTGTGGCCCCGCGGCCAGGGTGACTGACGTTGGAATCTGGGGATCCTTGTTCGATCCCTCAAACAGCAGCAGTTTAGGCCAGCACCATGTGATTCTGGGCAAAAGCTTGCTTAATCTTCCTGATGGGTGGGGCAGTGGTAATATGGGTGTGTACCTATTTTGTCCTAGAGCAGAGCTGGTGACCGCTGGTGGCTGGTCTCTTGTCTGATGAGAGATATGCTCCCTTGTAGGGAGCTGTCTATGTACATGTATGCACATGTATTATTGCTATTTGTGAATCAACCATTAAATGGCTTCTATCAAAGTTAAATACCTCGTTAGTTTAGTAATTTCAGCTATAATCTCTGTATGAGGTCATATTTTAGCTAGAATGTTTAAACAGATACACCATTAGTCCATGGATGTCAATTCTCAAAATGGCAGGGGTTGGGGAAGTGACCTCACATCACATGCCCCTTGACCTTCACTTTCTTCACTTTCACTCACACATACATATGCTTATACACAGGCGCGCAACACCCATTGGACTCACAGGGCTTCAGCCCCCCCCTCGTGTGTGGCAGCCCGGGATGAGACAGATCCCGGGCACACACAGAGCCGCACCCGAATGTTTCACAGGTCTTTAAAAGACCATTTGAATGTTAATTAGGCCTTGCAGTCGTTTCACCCCTTCTAAGAGCCCCTGCAGCTCCACTCTAGTTCAAGTTCAAGTTCAGAAATTTGTATAGCGCACTACCCACCCAGAGGGTCTCAAGGCGCTTGAGGGAGGGGGGGGAGCTTTACTTATCGAATATACAAGTTTTTAGTTGCTTTCTGAAGGAGAGATGGTTCTGTGTAAGGCGGATGTGGGTGGGGAGAGAATTCCAGGTTTTGGCCGCTAAGTAGGAGAAGGATCTTCCCCCCATGGTGGATCTATGGATGCGCGGAATTGCGGCTTGGGCTTGATTGGACGATCGTAATTGGCGGGTGGGGGTGTAGAAGGACAGTCGCGTGTTGAGGCATTCGGGTCCTGGGTCGGAGAGGGCTTTGTGTGCGTGGGTGAGGAGACAGAACGTTATTCTCTTGTTGACGGGGCGCCAGTGGAGGTCTTTCAGGTGAGCGGAAATGGGAGCTTGACGGGGGATGTCCAGTATGAGTCTGGCTGAGGCGTTTTGGATGCGTTGGAGTTTTTGCTGTAGTTTGGCTGTGGTTCCGGCGTAAAGGGTGTTTCCGCAATCCAGTCGGCTTGTGACCAGTGCGTGGGTGCCCGTCTTTCTTGTTTCGTGATTAAAGGCCCAGTCCCCCCCCCGAAATGTTTTCTTAGCCCCCCCCCGAAATTTGGCTCTAGTTGCACCTCTGCTTATACATAACACATGCATTGACATATACACACACTCACACATACACACAAACTCTGCCTACACATGCACACACACACATACACACACTCTCTTATCTAAACACCCTCAAAACTGTAAGCAGGCACACAACATACATAGTTAAAAGCATTTTTTTTTTACCTAATTCACCTGCGAGGGAAAGTCATATTCCAGCTATCTGTACTCCGTTTTTTTTTATTAAACTAACATTGAATATTGTAATATTATTCATAATCAGTAATATAAAAATGGACAAAACACAAGAAGAGTGAAGCCCCCACGAGTCCACAAGGACGAGCTGCTTCTGTTCCTGCCACTGCTATCATCACTGCTTACGCTAGGGGTCGCAAAGGCAGTGCCGGGTGTCACAAGGGGCATGCAGGGTCGCAGGAGACACCACTGCTGACCCCTAAATGACATCGTCAGAAGCATATCATCAAACTCTCTTGCTCTCCGTTCCCTCATATCCTCAGCCATGCTCCACTCACCCTCATTCGCGCTTTATATCCTCTTTATAAGCACTGTTAACTTCATTGGCCACACCCCATACTAACCCGGAAATGAAAGCAAAAAGTTGTGATTCATAAGTGTGGGCCAGAGTTTTGTTACTGGTTGGGTCTCTTTCAGTTCCCCAACACCTCAATAAGCTACAAATACCCTTAAGAGGTGTGGCGCTGCAGCCAGGGTGACTGACACCGGACACTGGGGCTCACGGTTCGATCCCTGGCACCGGTGGCAGGTCAGCCCAGCACCATGTGACTCTGGGCAATAGCTCGCTTAATCTTCCTGACGGCCCCCAGCGCTGGCATGCCTCTGGGTAGCTGTGTGTTTTACAAATACTGGATTTACTTAATCAGTCTTTGCTACAGTTCTAAATCACCAGATGTATCTATCATTAGTGCAGTAGCACTGGAGTCTTGGTTTGAAGGGCCCCACAGTAACCCAATGATTAATCTTAGCTGTCTTTTACAATTCAACAGTGGGTGGATAAGGCAGTGAGGACATTTTCCTTGCTTGAATTAGGGCCCATGTCACCCATGCTGCGTCACTGCTGGCACAGCTGGTGCAAGATGTATGATTGGCCTTGAGCGTCAGCAAGTTCATTACAGATTGTGTTCAGAGTTAAGCACCTGGGATAGTCTAGTTTATATTCGGGTAATATGGGTCAAGTCTGAGTTGGGGCATTTGCTGCTCCACATCGATTAAAAAAAAGGGTTATCGCCTCATGACCTTTCAATCCACTATTCTACTTCAATGTGAACTGCATTTATGAAACCCAGAGCAATATAGAAGCCTAAAGCAATAGCTGGCAAAAATACTCACAAAAAGGCTTAAGTATTATTGCTTTGAATAATCACATGTATTCTTCATTTCTATGAGTCCTAGTTTTCCTCGCCACAATCCTTACAAAATAGGATTTGTACCGCAAGGGTACAGTTTTCACCTATACTGATGAATTCAAATAGAAAAATCCACCATGGCTGAACTCTCTTGAAACCCTTCCTGTTTGACTTCCATAGAGGGGAGGGTAACTCAAATCCCTTCCTGGTTAACAAGCAAACATAAACACTGAATTCTCCAATTTACACTTATGTTTAATATCTTGAAAGATATATCAATGCTTCCTTGTAGGGCAGGGAGGGAAATCTATAACTGTGACTATGAAGACTAAGACTCAGAGTGAAGAGTACCTGTAACTAATGAATCTATGCTTTACCTCCTTGGGAGGGAGGAAAGGGGGGCAAGCAGCACCGACAACCATTTGTGTGTGAAAACGGCAGCTTTATTGAAACAGGTGCACATCACACTTTATTCAAAACTGGTGTTTTGCCTTACAAAACTAAAACCTCTCTAAACATCGAATCACCTGACCCCTTGACATTTCCTCACCCCACCCCTACGATCCCCACATGATAAAACCCCCCACCCTGCAACATACAATACATAACTAATACCTTAAATAATACACAATCTTATCACATAACATTAGAACTCCTACCCTCCCAAGACCTACAATCCTATTTGCCTTCCTGCAACTATAACTAACGACCCTCTAATGTAAACTTCCAAACTGCTTAACCTTTCCCCGCTCCTGTTCACCAACTCCTCAAACTTAACGATAAACTACCAAACTCCAGCCAAACTTGGCCAACTTCAAAAACAACTCCGCCAGCTCCTGTTCTAAGCGACAACATTATAATAACATAACCCCTATGCACCTGTTCCAACAGAAGTCCCTATCCAAAAACCTCCTAAAAACGCCTCACCAAAAACCTTGAGCCCAGGGAGGGTGGGCGGGCCAGAAAAACCCTGACTACAGCGCTCCCAGCCACCAGATCACCAGAACCTAAAATGGTGGCTGGGCCAGCGCTGGTCTCCTATTCATAGCCTTGGTCTACATTCTTCAAATTGGGCTGCCTTTGGGCTATTCCCTGAGGGATAGATCGATTTTCCTGTAATCACAGTAATCTTTTGTTAGCATGATGTATCTATCTGTATGTGTAATCTCCTTTATTCGCTATAGCTTTTATCTACCTAGTTAAGTTGATAGGGAATTATTTTACCAATTGTTTCCCTGTACTCCTTAAACACGAACCGAGAACCAGACTGACGCTATTTTGTTTGCATATAGGTAAACAACAACCTAGGCAGACAAATTACTTGTCACATAGATATTGAGGGAGCAAAGGACCATATTCAAATTGAGGTAAGAACAACATTTATTGGCAAAATACATCAATAATTCATAAAATAGTTCAAAAATTATTTCAATAGGACATACATTTAATAAAATTAGTTCGGAGAACTATCGATACATACAAAACATAGGGGACAATTAATATAAATAAAACACCATTAAAACACAAAAGAAATGTTCGTGGCACAAAAATAATGAATCTCGACGCGCGTTTCGTTTGCACACACATTCGGCAGCGGTCACGTGCTGTCCTCCAAGTAGTCAGTAGGACCCCTGCTAGTTGAGTTATAAGAAGCAGCTGAATGCACACTATTCTTTCTCATCTTGAGACCCAAGGTCGCATCTGGCTTCAGAGGTGATAAGCGCATTCCTGAAGGCGCCATACCTGTGCTCCCAGGCGCCGAGCCAAAAGGGATTCACCCCTCCTGACCCTCCCCAATAATAGTAGAAGCAGACTTTCAAACTAGCCTTGTGTGCCATATATGGTCTTTCCTTCTAGCTTCAGTGCCAATTAGTATCTTTCCATGTACGGTGATCTCATGCATCATGATAAAGGTATATATGCCATGTATTGACTATGAACCGGCAGTCTTCTCTGCGCAGCGGCTGGGTGACGACGGAAAGGCTCCTCTATAGAGTATTGTGTGTTAATAAACAATAGATTTGTCTTCACTGCCAACTGACTGATTATTTTGGTAAAATTATATTGGGGCTATTGGTAGTTATAGCTCCTTAAGTTATTTTTATAGTACGACAGTTGACGACTCTGGTGGGACTCCGCGTTTGGGGCCGCCCTCCTGTAGACGGGGCAAGAAGGACAAAGATAAGGGGAGCTCTGGTCGAGGGGGTGGACTGATTAATGATTCTGGCTGAACTCCGCTCTCGCGATCAGAGAGCCCCAGCTGCTAGTGACCCTTCGCTGGAGTCCTACGGGCATAACACAGGAGCTGACTCTGTTGGTCGTCAGGAGTGGGCAGTGGAGAACACACAATTGTACCTTTGTGCACCAGGTGAGAGTATGGATTCTGGTGTTCTTGGATTACACTGTTGAACAGAGTTTTGGAAAACAGTTAACTGTATTGATTTTGGTGGTCAGTGTACCATGGAGAACTTTGGCGGTCTGACGGGGCGGCGTTGTGGCTGCACGGGCAGATGCTCCACTGACTTGTTTGGTGAATAATAGAGGTTTCGATCGGATGCCTTGGTGTGGCATGTGTGGTGCGCACCCAACCGGACTGTTCTCGGAAAGGCCCGCAATTGCAACTGGGTAGCCTTTTGGACACATCTGAAGTGGCGCTAAGGCAGCGGGCTCAGTCAGAATGTAGGTGAAGGTGAACCAGGAAGATCACTTGATGGTCTGTAGGCCGGTCTGTGGTAAATTCCTGTCTGATGGCCTCTTGGTAGTCTTCGGACTGCCTGATTTTGGTATCTGTCGGTATGGTGTTTCGAATCAATGAGTTCTCCACGAACGGGAGTCGACGGGCTCCGTTCCTTGGTTTTGGTTTTGGAAAAGACATGTAATTTTGAATATTGTATGTTTTTCTTTGTCCGTTTTGTGTGTAATATTTTGAAGAAAGATTGAAAATGTATGAACATGGCCATGTTTGAAAGACTGTTTTCCTGTAAGTGAGTGTATTGCTAGTGATTTGGGTGTTATATCCGCCGTAGGTGCGGACGATTGGATGAAAGCCAGCCTGCCTCGCCAGAGGGCAGTCCAAGTTTCGATATGTATGTTAAACATGGTATTTCACCTATTTTGTTTAATAATTTATGGCATAAATATACTAAGGATAACGTGGAATTGCAATGGACATTAACGGGGTAATTGATTGAGAAAAAGATACAGTATTTACAGGATCGATTGTTCGCTAAGAGAAGCCGGCAAGCGATGTTCGATTCTTTAAAATTATGGCAAAAAGAGGCAAAGAGCCGAAGCATAAGGGAGGAGAAGTTGCTCAAAATAAAGGGAGGTCAGAGTATAACCCAGAAGGCTATAGCATATGACAAAGAACACACAGAGAAAAGTATTGATTGTACGGATAGACAGTTTAGGTTGCAGGTAGATAAGAGCTATTTAGCTTGAACTGAGCTGGAAGATGAAATAGAGGACTTATTGAATACGCGAACACCGCCCCCTTATGCTCCGCAGCGAGTATACCCTGCTGTACCTCTTGCTACGGCCCCAGCCCTGACAGCCCCACAAGCTACGGCGCCTGTTGCATCTACGGCCCCCGCCCCTATGGGACCAGCTCATGCTCCTACTTCCTCAGCGCCGGCTACAGCTACTTTATTGACTGGCATTTTGTCGCCCCCCCATTATGTCCCCAGTAGTGCTGACTTCGCCGGCCCCGGCTTGGCCGTCATTGTCTGCCAGCCCGACCCCTGCTATGACTGATTCAACCCCCTCCCATGTCCCCGGTACACTTAGTGCACAGCAGTTGTATACCCGATCTGCGGTGGGGTACGAGGAGAAGCAGTTGGTATTAAATCAAGCATCTTAGGGGGTAAGGAATCCCATTTATACCCTTATAGTTATATGGAGGACCCTTAGGGACTACGAGCCAGTTATTCAGCAATATGCTCTGGTAGCCATGGCCAGTCGTTTAATCTCCCTATGGGAGCAATGTTTCGCAGATGGGAGAGCCCCTCAGGTTCTATATGACATTGTGGATCGGGCGCATAAGTTTGAGTTAGGATTAGAAGATGTGTACAGAAATGTCGAGACAATAACAAAATATTGAGAACAGTTATTTTCAAAATGCCCAAACTGGGACTCTCAGCACCCTATGCGGGAAGTCCATCCTATTTATCATCCTGAGCTCCCGGAGCTATGAGATGCCAATGATCAAGTTACCAAACCTTGCGCAGAGGCACGATTTCAGGAGCAGTGGGTATATACTCCTTGGAATAGGAGTGAGGTCCTTTCTCTGAAATCGCAACTACTTGACCCTCGGAAGAATCCCACTGCTTATAAGAAATAACTCACTGAGGCTGCTTCATCGGCCGTAATGACATTAGCTGTTATAGAATTGTTTTTCGGTTTACTGGTCCCCGTTGATGTGTGGTGACAGGTACATGATCACAATCATGCTACTGAGTTGGAGGTACTTGGGAACAGTTTAAGGACTGGGATAGGGATTGGAAACCCGGTAATAAACCAAGACCAGAAACTTTGGCATTACCGGGTAGGATCATCACGTATATGCATTCTTTAATTCCACCCCGGAAGGTAGATTGGGATAAGTTAACCGCCTGCAAACAAAAGAAGGATGAGAGTGTTTAAGATTTCTTTACTCGATTTGAGGGGGTGTTTATTGATTTTAGTGGAGAAGATTTGTCAGTAGAAGGTGGCATAAGATTGTTTGTTAATCGTTTTGTTACCAACCTGTTACCTGAAATCTCTGCACTACTACAAGCGGCGGAGAGTACTTGGACTAACTCTACTCCTTCTGTTATCCTGAGTATGGCTCAATATTATGAACATAGAGAAAATGAGAGTAAAGACAAATCTGACAAGAAAATGAAGGACCTAAAAACTCGGGTATTATTACAGCAAGTAATTAGAGGATGAGGCAGGGATGGAGGAGGAAGAGGATTTGTCCCGAAGGGGGTGGGAGCAGGACAAGGCAGAGGTCTGGCTGTCACTTTAGGATTGAACCAATGTGCTTTCTGTAAACTGGAAGGGCATTGGCGAGCTCAGTGTCCTTTGTTATCAGCTCAAAATGGAGAGGTAAGAGGAAGAGGGCGGGGTCGATGTGGAGTTGATCGGAATGATATGAGAAGAGACGAGTTGGTGGGAGGTGAGTCCGGAGGTTTTGGTAATCCGAGAGGGAGGCAGTACTATAATGAAGATTACGGGACTGACGGAACAGATGGGTATACTTATGCATAGGACAGCCTCGGACAGAGTAGGGGCCAGGTGTCAGTACCCGTTGATCAGCGAGGGCCTTATGTCCGAGGGCAATTGATGGGGACTGCCGAGAATTTTCTAGTAGATACAGGTGCAATGAATAGTTCGATTACGCATTCACTTGTCTCAGGGGCTGCTCTGTCCGGGCAAAATAATGTCTCAGTTGGATTCTCTGGAATCCCGGTAGTGAGCTCCATTTCTAAACCTCTCCCACTTACCATAGGTCCAGTTACGGTGGACTCTCCATTTTTGTTGACGTCACATTGTGGGGAAAATCTATTGGGACTGGACCAGTTGAAAAAATTGCATGCAAAGATTTATTGTTCCCCTGACGGTGTGTATTTAACTATTCAATCACCTGATCAGCATACTCAGCATGTTTTGTGAAAAATGAACCCCTCCCTCCCGAGTTTGTTGTTATCCTGCCTACATTGTGGGCAACTGATGATACGGATGTTGGTCTTCTGAAGATCCCGCCAGTCTCTATTACCTTAAAACCGAATGCTCGATTACCGCGTATTCCGCAGTACAAGATCTCACCGGCTGGTGAGAGGGCATTGTTAGCAAATATACAGGATTTGATTGACAAAGGCGTAGTGGAAGAAACAACTTCTAATACTTGTAATAGTCCTATATTACCAATTTTGAAAAAGGCCCCTACAGAAAGTGGTCCAGATTATACTGATACGTATCGTTTTGTAGTTGATTTGCGGGAAATTAATAAAATAGTGGTGCCCCAATATCCAGTGGTCTCGGACATCACTACAATTCTTACTATGATTCCTCCCACTGCAAAGTATTTCTCCGTTATAGATTTGAAAAATGCTTTCTTTAGCATTCCAATCTACCCTGATAGCTGTCATATTTTAGGCTTCTCGTTATCTGGGCGCAGCTTTAGATTTCGCCGCGCTCCTCAGGGGTATACTGAGAGCCCTAGTATCTATAGTCAAGCACTGAAAGCAATATTGGATGAATTGACCTTGCCACCAGGAAATGTCCTTCTCCAGTATGTGGATGATTTATTAGTGGCTTCAGATACTGAGGAAGGTTGTAAGGAAGCCACGGTTAAATTATTGTCTCATCTAGCAGCTACTGGTAACAAAGTATCCCTTTCTAAATTCCAAAATTGTCCACAGGAGGTGACCTACCTTGGTCATCTACTGTCGAAAGAGGGGAGGAGACTAACTCCTGAACGTGTGGCTACTATTTTTAACATGCCTGTACCTCCTACACAACGTGATGTTCGTGCATTTCTTGGCATAACCTCTTACTGTCGCCAGTGGATTCCTAACTTTTCCCTTCTTACTAAACCTCTCTTGTACTTAACTACTAAAGATGTGCATGAACCACTACCTTGGACTGATGAATGTCAGAAGGCATTTGACTCTTTAAAATCTGCACTTTGTTCTGCACCTGTTCTAGGGACTCCTGATTACCAGAAGCCTTTTGTGCTCTATGTACATGAGGTGGACGGTTGCTCGCTTTCTGTGTTGACTAAAGGATTTGGTGGTAAGCAAAGGCCTTGTGCTTATTTTTCAGCGGTGGATAATGTCGCCAGAGCACTTCCTAGCTGTTTAAGGGCTACCAATGCAGTCGCGGTGGCCATCCGACAGTCAGAAGGACTCGTTTTGAATTCCGACCTCACAGTGATTGTACGGCACACTGTGGATACATTATTGAACAAAACAAAGACCCAGCACCTTACAAGTGCGCATCTCACTGGATATGAATTGACTTTATTTGCTCCTCATATTACTATTAAAAGGTGTACCACTCTGAACCCCACCACATTACTACCCCTCTCTTCGGATGAGCCAAATAATGATGTACATGACTGTATATTTCGAACTGAGGAAGAAACGAAGGGACAGGTGGAGCTCACATACACTCCCCTATCTGACCTGGAGGGGAGTTGTATGTGGATGGCTCTTGTTTCAAGTTACCAGATGGCACAACGACAGCTGCGTATGCTATAACCACCCTCTGTACTGTAGTTGAGACTTCTCGAGTTCCCTATCAGTCAGCACAGGCAGCTGAATTAGTAGCATTGTTATGAGCCTGTGAGTTAAGTGAAGGATTGAGAGTAAATATTTATACTGATAGCCAATACGCCTTAGGCATGGCTCATAGTTTTGGCAAATTGTGGGCGGAGAGGGGTTTCCTCACTTCGCATGGCCAAAGAATACAACATGACCCTTTGATTTTACGATTGCTAACTGCTTTTACATTACCCGAAAAGGTGACAGTGGTGAAATGTAGTGCACATAAGGCAATAGTGGACACTGTGGGAGAAGGGAATGCTTTTGCTGATCAGATAGCGAAGGAAACTGCTTGATCTAAAATGTCTCCTATGTATGTGAGCTCGGCCAGATGGGTCGAGGAGACAGATATGTTTGATAACACTATGGAAAGTGTCAGAGAAATACCGAAAGAAGCTACTCCTGCTGAACTGGCCCGTTGGTAAAACGAGGTGGGGAGATTAGACGATAAAGGTTGTTAGATTGATCTGAGTGAAAAACAGAGATGGATGCTTCTCAATGCACTAGTTAACGCTTTAGTGACCATGGCTCATGGAACAGCACAAGTTGGAGCAAAAGGTATCTGTGCCTTGTTAGATCCACTTTGGAATAATCCTAATATTTCCAAAACTGCAGCCCATTTAGTCCAGTATTGTATGGTCTGCCTACGACACAATCCAGGGGGGCGGGAACCTGTTCTCAGTGGAAATTTTGCACCCCTGTCTTTATCATTTGAAGTGCTCCAGATGGACTATATACAATTAGAACGGGTGAACAATTTGAAATATGTTTTGGTGGTGGTTTGTGCTTTTAGTAAATGGGTGGAAGCCTACCACACCAAAGAAAATACTGCTCTAGCAACAGCCAAAGCCCTGAGTAAAGTGTTCTTCCCCCGATACGGATTACCTAGGGTGATCTGGACAGATAAGGGGGCACTTTAATGCTGATCTTATCAAACATGTTTGGAATGGGTTACACATAAAACAAAAATTCCATGCTGCTCGACATCCCCAGTCAGCAGGGTTGGTGGAGAAATATAATGGAAGTTTGAAGTTGAAATTGGCTAAAATTCAAGAAAGCACTGGGCTGAAATGGCCTGATGCTTTGCCCCTAGCCTTAATGTCCTTATGCATTACCCCACATTCTCGATCAGGATTGTCACCATATGAGGTTATATTTGGACGACCTGCTAATATTTGGAGCGTTCCACGACCTAGAAACTTTTGAGAGATTGATTACCCTATAATGACAGACTATTTGTATGCTTTGACTAAAGACCTCTGTTCTATTCATCGACCGGTGTCAGCCGTATTGCAGCCCCTGCCGGAGGGTCCTGGACATCGTTTGGAACCCGGTCAATGGGTGTTGGTAAGGAATTATCAGCGGAAATTTAGTCTGGAGCCTAGGTGGACTGAACCTGTCCAAATTCTACTGGCCACGCAGACAGCGGTGAAAGTGAATGGTCGGAAACATTGGATTCATATATCACATCTGAAGAGGATACCTCTCCTGCTTCCTTTTGATCAACCAAATCCGGAAGGAGTTTTGACCCAGGAGACTGAGCGAGCTCCTCGTTTGGCTCCTTTTTCTGACGCCCAGGAAATTGAGAAAGGGCAGGAACAAGGAGCATCGGGCTTGGAAGGGGCCATATCATCTGCATTAGCAATGGCCCCGGAATCTGTTGTCCCCATTGATACACGAGGAGTTCATGATAAGTCAAGTGTCACAAATGTATCCTCATCTGTTTTGTTCACTGATCAGGAAGTACCTGGTCATGCTCGATACAACCTGCGGCCCAGAAAACGAGACAGCACCCCAGATGAAGACGGTAGGAGATAGGGAGAGACTTGAGTAATAGGCTTTGCTAGAATTGTTCTGGGGTGCTGAGCGAGACACTGGACTGAACACGTTGAAAGCCGGGAATGTTACATTGCTCTGTTCAGAAAGAAAGACTGAGCTACATGCTGAAAAAGGGGCCCAGGTTGTGATTTTCTCTATGAATTGTTTATGGAAAAACCCTTGATGCAAGGATCTGTTTTGTTCTTTTGATGAGCGATAGGAGCCTGCCTGTGAGGCTCTAGATGGACACAGGAAAGAAGCACCCTCTGGCAGGTTTGACTTCATTCCCTTACTATAGTTTGGACTTATAGTTAGGATGTATCCCTTTGGTTGTTTTATTCCTGAGGAGAAATGCCCCCTCGCTCCTCGATATATGTCTACTTATGTACATATGTTTTCTTCTTGGACTACGCGTATAAAAGTAGCTTTTGTAATTACTATTGCAGTTTTCTTGATCATAGTAATGAGTGTATTTGTATACCTAGAATTTCGTCATCCCATTCACACTATATTAGGAACTACCCCAGCACCCGAGCATTTCTTTTTCACTTTGGCCCCACATAAAGAAAGGCATCGTCAGACCTATACAAAGAATGTATTTGTTGAAATGTTGCTTCAAACTCACAATGCTACCAATACGACAAATTGTTGGGTTTGTGGCCTTCTACCATCAGTAATGCATAGACATGATCTCTTCATTTCATTACCTTTATCTTATCTGGGAAGCTGTGAAGCTTGGTTTAAATTGTTGGCCTTGATGTATATGCATTACACGGTAGACGCATCTCGTTATTCCGAAAAGGACTATGAGATGATTTTGGCCTATATTGAAGTATATCAGGGTTTCGCCCCACAGGGATACAACGGGGAGGGGTCGCTTGATCCAATTGCTTATATGAATCTGTACACTGAATATGAAAACATTACATGGCTGCAGAGTGAGATATTAGACTTTGCAGAATTTAATTTTACTCAGTATTTCCAGCAGTTTCAGGATCGAAATGTTACTGACGATAAAGCCATTCCAGTACCTATATTGAATAGTACCTCTGCATTTTGTGTACAAGGTGCTGGACATATTTCGGTAGGAGACAGTCATTGTAACTATACCTATGGACTGCGCACCTTTAGTTGCCCACCTTTGTTGACACCTCCAAATGTTTATTTTGTATGCGGTGAAAACGCTTATACTTGACTTCCCCGAGGGTGGGCAGGTCGCTGCTATTTGTCCTTTTTGTATCCACCAGTTTATATAGCACCCTCCAATTATCATAAGGATCATCGATTGGATGGGCTAGGTCTGCCTATAGTACGGTATAAAAGGGAGATTGATACCACCGAAATAGACCAAACTGATACCCTTGAACAGCATTTTATTGACATTGTAAAAGGAGTATTTCCTATTTGGGGCCCCATCATCACAAGCAAGGAAGTAAGGCGCCTGTCTAGGGTAGTTGAAAGAGTAATAAATACCACAGCAGGTATACTAACTAATTTGACTGTAGAGCTTCAGGCTACGAGACTCGTCTCGCTTCAAAATCGGTTGTTTTTTGACGTTATCTTAGCAGATCGAGGAGGAGCTTGCCGCGTCATCGGCAGTTCTTGCTGTGTATATATTCCTGATTCCGCCCCATCTGTTCATTTGGCCATTCAAAGGTTACATCGTCTGGCTTCTGAAGTACATGCAGATACAGGTACCTGGTCCCTATCCGGATGGTTTTGGGGTCTGTTGTCCACATGGGGTTGGAAGATTCTAATGATCTTAGCTGGCATAGTTGGCGTTTCTTTACCTGCTGTCTTTGTATCCATTGTGGGCCTGCCTGTTGCTCTTATTGTGCAGCAAAAGTTACTTCCTCCGTGACAAAGTCTTCCCCTGCTGTAGTAAAAGCCCAAATGGTTCAGCAAGAAATACGAGATATGATGCAAATTAATTAGGGTATTTTTGAGGACTGATCTTTTTAGTTAGCTACATCATGCTAAAAGGGTGGTTCTGAGGGATAGAATCGATTTTCCTGTAATCACAGTAATCTTTTGTTAGCATGATGTATCTATCTGTATGTGTAATCTCCATTATTCACTATAGCTTTTATCTACCTAGTTAAGTTGATAGGGAATTATTTTACCCATTGTTTCCCTGTACTCCTTAAACATAAACCGAGAACCAGACAGACACCATTTTGTTTGTACACACATTAGATTCGGCAGCGGTCCCAGGCTGTCTTCCAAGTAATCAGTAGGCCCCCTGCTAGTTGAGTTATAAGAAGCAGCTGAATGCACACTATTCGTTCTCATCTTGAGACCCAAGGTCGCATCTGGCTTCAGAGGTGATAAGTGCATTCCTGAAGGCGCCGTGGCGAAAGGGAGTCACCCCTCCTTACCCTACCCAATAATAGTAGAAGCAGACTTTCAAACTAGCCTTGTGTGCCATATATGGTCTTTCCTTCTAGCTTCAGTGCCAATTAGTATCTTTCCATGTACGGTGATCTCATGCATCATGATAAAGGTATATATGCCATGTATTGACTATGAACCGTCAGACTTCTCTGCGCACCGGCTGGGTGACGACGGAGAGGCTCCTCTATAGAGTATTGTGTGTTAATAAACAATAGATTTTTCTTCACTGCCAACTGACTGATTATTTTGGTAAAACGAGATTGGGGCTATTGGTAGGTATAGCTCCTTATGTTATTTTTATAGTACGACAGTCAAGGCAACCCAAAGCAGCAATATGGCTGCTCCCTGCTCGCCCCCCTCCCCCTCCCAAATCTGCCCGGGGGGCAGACCTCGGATGCTCGTCTGCCCCCTAAACCTCCCTTGGGAGGGAGGAAAGGGGGGCAAGCAGCACCGACAACCATTTGTGTGTGTAAACGGTCGCTTTATTGAAACAGGTGCACTTCACACTTTATTCAAAACTGGCGTTTTGCCTTACAGAACTAAAACCTCTCTAAAAATCGAATCACCTGACCCCTTGACATTCCTCCCCCACCCCTACGATCCCCGCATGATAAAAAAAACCCCACCCTGCAACATAAAATGGTAAAATACCGTCACTCCGCATTTTTTACTCCGCATACTTTCACTCCTCATACCATTAGAACGCAGGTACCTTTACTCCACATTTTTTTATACCGCATGCCTTTATATATTATATGCTTTTATCTCGCATGCTTTTATGACGAAAATCATTGTAAAAGTATGATTGGTAAAAGTATATGTTTTTAGGTAAGTTGTAAGGTAAGTATATGGGGTTTTTTTGGGTTCAGGGGTATTTTAAGGGTGGGTTTGGGTTATGGGGTGCAGGGGTATTTAAGGGTTAAGGGGTACAGGGGTATTTTTAGGGTTCAGGGGTAGGTTTGCATTTTGGGGTACAGGGGTATTTTTAGGGTTCAGGGGTAGGTTTGCGTTTTGGGGTACAGGGGTATTTTTAGGGTTCAGGGGTAGGTTTGGGTTTTGGGGTACAGGGGTATTTTTAGAGTTCAGGGGTTGTTTTGGGTTTTGGGGTACAGGGGTATTTTTAGGGTTCAGGGGTAGGTTTGGGTTTTGGGGTACAGGGGTATTTTTAGGGTTCAGGGATTGTTTTGGGTTTTGGGGCACAGGGGTATTTTTGGGGTTCAGGGGTTGTTTTGGGTTTTGGGGTACAGGGGTATTTTTAGGGTTCAGGGGTAGGTTTGGGATTTGGGGTACAGGGGTATTTTTAGGGTTCAGGGGTTGTTTTGGGTTTTGGGGTACAGGGGTATTTTTAGGGTTCAGGGGTTGTTTTGGGTTTTGGGGTACAGGGGAATTTTTAGGGTTCAGGGGTAGGTTTGGGTTTTGGGGTACAGGGGTATGTTTAGGGTTCAGGGATTGTTTTGGGTTTTGGGGTACAGGGGTATTTTTGGGGTTCAGGGGTTGTTTTGGGTTTTGGGGTACAGGGGTAGTTTTTTGGTTCAGGGGTTGTTTTGTGTTTTGGGGTACAGGGGTATTTTTGGGGTTCAGGGGTTGTTTTGGGGTTTGGGGTACAGGGGTATTTTTGGGGTTCAGGGGTTGTTTTGGGTTTGGGGTACATGGGTATTTTTAGCGTTCAGGGGTTGTTTTGGGTTTTGGGGTACAGGGGTATTTTTAGGGTTCAGGCGTAGGTTTGGGTTTGGGGGTACAGGGGTATTTTTAGGGTTCAGGGATTGTTTTGGGTTTTGGGGTACAGGGGTATTTTTAGGGTTCAGGGGTAGGTTTGGGTTTTGGGGTACAGGGGTATTTTTAGAGTTCAGGGGTTGTTTTGGGTTTTGGGGTACAAGGGTATTTTTAGGGTTCAGGGGTAGGTTTGGATTTTGGGGTACAGGGGTATTTTTTGGGTTCAGGGGTTGTTTTGGGTTTTGGGGTACAGGGGTATTTTTAGGGTTCAGGGGTTGTTTTGTGTTTTGGGATACAGGGGTATTTTTAGGGTTCAGGGGTTGTTTTGGGTTTTGGGGTACAGGGGTATTTTTAGGGTTCACAGGTTGTTTGGGGTTTTGGGGTACAGGGGTATTTTTAGGGTTTAGGGGTTGTTTTGGGTTTTGGGGAACAGGGGTATTTTTAGGGTTCAGGGGTATGTTTGGGTTTTGGGGTACAGGGGTATTTTTAGGGTTCAGGGGTTGTTTTGGGTTTTGGGGTACAGGGGTATTTTTAGGGTCAGGATGGGTTAGTGTTTAAGGGTGCTGGGGTATTTAAAGGGACTAGGGTGGAATTAGTTTTTAGGGTTTATATATATATATATATATATATATATATATATATATATATATATATATATATTTATTTATATTACCGTCAGTAGGTATATATAGTTAGGACCTAGTCTCCATAGGAAATCCCCAACATTCTATTGGGAATAACTGGCGCTGGTTGATGAATCTTCGCAAATTTCTCAAAGAAGATGGCTCACTCCGCTCCGCTCCTTCCCTGAAAGTTTGGGGGGGATTCGTCTAGTGGGGGCTGAGAAAAAAGGGGGGTCCCAAAACGTGTTTTCCCCATGTTAATTTCCATAGGTCCTTTAGACTCGGCTACAGCTTGAACCGCTGAAGGGAATTACACCAAACTTGTCAAAATGGTAGTGTCTGTTATGCAGATCACGCTTTTGGTAAAATAGTGTAAATCCCTCCAGTGGTTCCTGAGAAAAGTAAAAGAGAAACAAATTATATATCTATACGTGCGCATGCGTGCGCGCACCCCCGCGAATTTTCAGATTTTTTTGGGGGGGGGGGGGGCTTGGGGGGCTTCTCTCTTTTATTTTTATGTGTTTTATTTTAATTTCGAGGGTGCCCACCACTCGTTTTAGTCCCGAGATCACCGCCGCGGCCCGAGCCGCCTCAAGATGGCCGCCGCCGCCTGGTTGTGGGCGGGGCCGGGAGGACGTGGTTTCCGCTTCCCCCTGCCTGGGGGAAGCC
>NC_141696.1:354527479-354764979 GCF_964263255.1 Lissotriton vulgaris | reverse complement strand
ACGGGAAGCATACGCCGCAGCCATCTTGAATTGGGCTAACTGCACATGCGATGATACACTTGTTTCTTGGTTATTGAAATCAATGTGTGTATAGCGACAGACACACCCATTATTTACATTTTCAGCTGAGTCCTTTTATTAACCCATGTGCAAACGGTAATGTGCACATCGTATTGATTAAAAGAGTTGAGAGTGGGCAACCTGTTATATCAGTAGCACAATGTGCATACATTGATGTGCACACCTTTTTAGTTCAAGGTTCAGTGTGTGTTTACTTGTTAATTATTTGTTCTGTTTACAATGGCCATTATTACCCTACCGTTTTTCCGAACTCAAGATGGTTCACCACCTATTGAATGGGAAGATTGGGTAGGAATGTTTGAAAATTCCTTAGAAGCTCTAGATGGACAAAATGTATGTTCCCCAAGAAAAAACCCACTATTGTTGAGTGCTTCAGCTAAAGAGGGCCAATACGTTCTTAAGTACCTGCCTTTTGCTTGTGAACCTGATGGGCGACCAATTGAAGATGAATTCAAAGAAGTCAACAGCAGAATACAAATTAGATTTGACGGTATAAATTTTATACTCAGCACCAAAATGTTGATGAGACGGTTGATGAATTTGTGGCAAAGCTAGGAGAACTTTCTACAAAATGACTATTTGGTCCCATGACAAATAAATTAGTATGGGATCAACTGTCTATGCAAAGTAAAAGTAAGAAAATGCAGGAGAGATTGTGAACTATGAAAAACCTTCTCTTAAAGATGCGATTGATAGTGCAATGGTTGTGGAGCAGCCTGACTTATGTATGAGAGAAATGGAAAAGAAGGATAGACATGATGGTGGTAATGTCTCAGTGATTGATGATAGCAGAAGCCAATAATGTGGGGACAGTTGTGAAGTTGCCAAATTGATCCATCAAAATACTACTTCATTTAAACAATTTAGTGGAGTGAGTGTTGAAGGTGACATTGAAAGGGAAAGAAGGAGAAATAGACCAAAGCAAGTTTTACTATCATTAATTGTAAAGTTGAACTTCTGGTTGACTCGGGATCTATGTATACCATTATACCAAAGGAAATGTTTGAAGATAAGCATCCAGCATAATATTAGAACCAAACGATATTTGTGCAGGAGAATATCAAGGTGAAACATTGATTATAATGGGTTTATGAGAGCACGCATTTTGTTTGAAAAACAGCACATCAAGAGGATGGTGAATGTAGCTAAACATGGGCCCCCAGAACTGGAATGGATGCATCAACATTATTTGCACATTGTTATTAACCAGAGGATACCTAATCAAATTATGGTGGTGGAAGATGTTTATATTGATGAGATGTTGAAGGAGGTGAAGTTTGTATTTGATCATAATCTTGGAGAACTGATGGGGTATGTGCATAGAATTGTATTAAAGTCTGATGCGAAACCTGTTCAACATAAGGTATGAAGAGGACCAGTTTTTATGCGTGGAGAAGTCAAGAAAATGTGAGATGAGATGCTTGAGGAAGGGGTCATTGAACTGGCAGAAGCATCTAGTTGGATTTCTCCTGTAATTATTACAGAAAAGGCTGATGAACGTTTGAGGTTATGTGTGAATTACAATATTGTAATAGATACATTTCTGTTACCTAATATTAATGAGCTGGTGTTATTACGGAAGTGTGGCAAGTATTTTTCAAAATTAGATTTGAAAAGTGCTTACTATCAAATCAAACTTCACAAAGATTCAAAATCACTTACTGCCTTCATTACCATGGAAGGGACATATCAGTTTACTGTCATGCCTTTTGTGCTGTCTTCAGCGGTGAGTGTTTTTCAACACACCATGAGTGGAACTTTTAAGGGAATGCAGAACCTAGTGTATTTCCAGGGTGATATTTAGTTATTTGGGGAAAATGCTGATCAACACAATCTCGTGCTCAGGGAGGTGTTACACACCATTTCTGAGATGGGTCCTACCTTAGGAAAAAGCAGGTGTTCATTTTTGGAAGAAGAAATTGATTATTTGGGATACAGTTCTTCTGTAGAGGGGTGAAACCGAAATTAGACTTGGTGCAAGCAATTGATCATGCTCCTCCTCCCTCAGACAAATAACAGTTGAAGACCTATATGAGTCTAACTGATTACTACTCAAAATGTGTGGAAAATTTTACTGACAAAACACAAAGTCTTAGATTTTGCTTAAAAAAGGATGCAATTTTGTATGTGGCAATGAACAACAAAAATATTTTGAGGTCATTATAAAGGACATTTGGGATGCTAGAATACCAAAAAGAAATCTATTCTTTCTCAAATGCATGATAAATGGGAAAAACAGTGATATTTGCATCCAGGACATTTACTGATTTGGAAAGAAATTATTCGGTAAATGAGAGGGAAGACCTAGCAGCCTGTTGGGTTGTGGAGTATTTTCAGACTTACCTGTGAGGGACTAAGTTTGTCCTGTGTCCTGATCACAAGCCATTGGCAAAGGTATTTTTTCGTAGTGGGGCTGGTAAAGGTTCCGAGAATTTCTCTACACTGTGGAACGGTCATGGATGGAGAAATGCTCAAGCAGATTGCTTGTCAAGGCTTTACGTATATTGCAGAGTTATGTATGGGCCTGCGGTTTTAGCTAAAGGTATTGAAGGGGCAGTAGCTTCTGTTCAGGATGTGGTGCAGTAGTAGGTGGTAAAGGTAAGTTTACAGTAGAGGTTTGGGTATGTGCAATGGGTGGAGATACTACGTTGAAGGAAGTGGTGCAGTTGGTAGTTGATGGGAACAGTAGAGAGAGTTGTGTTTCGCTTTCAATAAGGCCATAAGTAAAGATCTTAGATGAGTTAAATGTATGTGGGAAGATTCTAGACATATTTTATTGTCTCATGAGGGGCATTTGAGACAGATTCTGCCTACCAAATGGTTAAAGATGCAATTTTGGCGGGCAGGTTTAGATGAACAGGTGACTTCTTAGGTTCAGAAATGTGATATGTGTTAGGAGGGAGAAAAGAGGCTTAGAGCTGGCGTACAGTCTTCTATAGGCCATATTGCAAATCCAGGTAAACCATGGCACAGTTTGTGTAAACATCTATATGTCCAATGAATTAACTCAGAAGTGAATATAGGTTTGCTTTGGTAGTAATATATGTTTTTATAAGTGGTTGTGTGTGAAGGTTTTGAGGGAAATCCCTACCCTAGTCACTATTCTACATTTGAAACAGATTTTCTTGGAAGAGGGTGTTCCTTCAGTATTGATAACTGACAATGGTACATAATTTACCCCAAGTGAGATGCAGACATTTTTTTCCTCATTGGGGATTACACACTATTAGACTTCATTGTATAACCCAGAAGCCAAGAGCATAGTGGTGTGTGCCAATCAATTCTTACAGGGCCCTATCAAATCACATTTGCAAATGGTTATGAAGTGGCAGGATGATAAATGACATGGTGTGAGCTTATCGCACCACTATAGAAGATGTAATCCGAAAATCCCCTTTTGAAGTGATGCGAAGAAGGTGTCTGATTTCTAAATGGGTTCTGTCATGGTTGAGTGAGAGGGCAGTGAATGCTGGAAGTGTGGATACATCTGTGGAAAGGAGTAGTGTGCAGGAAAAGGCTTCAGTAAGAGTGAGTGATTGGGTAAAAGTTAAGTCTGGAAGAGTGAAGAAGGGATTGTCAAAGTTTATGAGACCTATTAAAGTTACATTTGTTCATCCATACTATGTGGGTCTAGGTAATGGTGAACGTTTTAATCACAGAAGAGTAGCTTTGTACAAAACAGCTAGAGAGTACAATAAGGAAAGGGAAGAAGGGTGTAGTGGTTTTATAATGTTTAAGGATGATGATCTGTGTTGGACTTGGCCCTTTTTGCAGGGTCATCACTGAACTTTTTGCCTTCCTCCTATATGTTTTCTGACTTGTTGTTGGCTGTTTTAGGACTCTGGGCACTTTACCACTGCCGATCAGTGCATATGCTCTCCCTATGGTAAATTAATGTATGGATTAGTGATTCTATGACTGGCTGATTTGGTTTACTTGTCAGACCCTAGTACAGTGCACTGAGTGTGCCAAGGGCTTGTAAACCAAATGCTGCTAGTTGGTTTGCAGCAATGGTTGTGCCACCCAAAGAAGCAGCCTGTAAAAGTGCCTCTCAGGTCTGCCATTGAAGAGCCTGTGTGCAGTCTGGTACTGCCATGATGACTGGGCAAGTGCACCCACTTGCCAGTCCTTAAAGCTTACCTTTTCTTCATATCAGACACCCCTATGGTAGGCCCAAGGGCAGGTTGCATTGTAAGTAGAAGGTAGGACATGCCCTGGAGTGCGTGGCATGTCCTAATATTGAATTACAGTCATTTTCATTTTTCACTATTGCAAGGCTACGTGTTCTCCACAGGCCAGAATGGGCAGTTCGATTATTCCATCTTACAATCCTAACTGACTCAGGGACCATGGTATAAATTTGAGTTTAGTATGCCTGAACTCAGAATGCTAAATTACATCTTTTAGTGAAGTTGGTTTTAACATCCTGTGTTTGAAAATACCACTTTTAGAAAGTAGGCATTTTCTTGTCTAACTA
Organism: Lissotriton vulgaris; assembly: GCF_964263255.1. NCBI lineage: Eukaryota > Metazoa > Chordata > Amphibia > Caudata > Salamandridae > Lissotriton > Lissotriton vulgaris. Next base: position 354,760,421 of record NC_141696.1, on the reverse strand, counting down.
TCCAAGCCTGCCTCTGGTAAGTTTTGTATTCCTTGTCTGGAGTTTGAGTGACGGGGCGGGGGGATTCCAGGAGACAGGGTGAGTCAGCCCAGTGGTGAATAGAGAGATCTGCATCTAGATGGGATGGAGGAGTTGCACCTGGGACCGAAATAGGGTTGTGCCTTCCCTCCACAATGCTGGCTCCACCTCCTGTGGGGCGTCTGTTGATTCTGCCCTGCACTGTGAAAGGAAAGGAGTCATGTAAACAGGGTGCTCCAGAACTGGTTTGGACTAGGCAAAGGCTCCTCTGCCCTCAGAGGCCAAAGGATTTTGGGGTATAAGTATTGGGACCCTGATCCCAAGAACTTAGATCACTTTTGGACAACAAGAAGAATCCTTTGCTGAGGAGTGGAACCAGAGGGACTGAGGAGAGACTATCACTAAGCTGAAGTGCTGCTTGGGGGATTGACCTGCAGTGGGTGCCTGACTGCCAAAGAATGGAGAAAGGACTTTGTGTGCTTTATTCAACTTGTAAGGATCTCCAAGGGCTTGAGAGAAGAGCTTGCCTCCTGCTGAAGTCTTAGGGACAACAGACTTCAACCCCCAGCTCCCCAAGAGTTCTTTGGAAGTGCCTGCTGCTGTTCTGGGCCGTTTGAAGGACTGCGTGTCACAAGGAGCTGGAAGCGCGACTCAAGAGGGAGAAGCGTGTCGCTGTCACAGCCGCTGCCGTCGCATTGTGGATGTTGCCACTGTAGCTGTCGCATTGCACCTCATCTCAAGAAACGTCCCGCAACCCTGAAGAAGAGTGCTACCGTCGCAGCTGCTGCTGTCGCATCGTGGTGTCGCCGCTGTAGCGGTCGCATAGCACCGCATCAAGAAAAGCGCCTCACATCCACGGAGAAGCGTGCCGCCGTCAGAGCTGCTCTCGTTGCATCACGGAACAAGGGTGTGGCCGCTGCAGTTGTCGCATCGAGCGGAAGCGTCTCGCATCGTCAGAGAAGAGTGTCGCTGCCAAAGCCGCTGTCGTCGCATCACGGAACAAGGGTGTCGCTGCTGCTGCTGACGCATCGAGTCGAGACTTCTCGCAACATCGGAGAAGTGTGCCGCATCAGGAAGAACTTGGCGTCTTTATTTCTTTGCACCGGATCTTTGCCGCTTTTCCATCTTTGCAACACTTTTGTTGCCCTGCGTGTCGCATCTTAAGGTACATTGACTCAAAGTGTCGCATTTTAATAACTAAAGAGAACTAAGCTAAACCTACAATTTTACGTACAGTATTGTGGATTTTTGTGGTTTGTGGTCTTGTCTTAAAGCTATATAAAGAATACTTATTTTTAATATACAACTTGTGTGGTGTCCATATGTAGTGTTGTCACTTGATTACTGTATGTGTTCACAAATGCTTCCCACACTGCCTCTGAAATAAGCTTGTCCGCTGGTGCCAAGCTACCAAGTGGATGAGCAGGGGTTATTTTAGGAGTGTACCCCCTTACCTTGACTAGAGGCAAAGGTCCCTATTTGTCACAAGTACCTGCCTGTGCCAACTAAAGACCCCCTACTCTAACAATCTGTGTTTGAGTGGAGTTTGAGTGGAAGCTTGGCCAGCTGGGAAGGAACCACGGTTGTGTTGTGCTCTTCAATAAAATATCTTCTACACAAGTGTTCATCCAGAGTGATTTACCACCACTTTAGTTCCTGGGAAACTGCTGGCAAGACCAGAACCAACATCTCATAATCCTTTGTCTTTGGATCCTAATTAGACAGGCAATGATTTACCAGGGGATTTAGATGCAGATGAGCCCAAGGGACCAACAGCAGAGAAGCTGCAATGCCCCTCGAACTTTCAGCCATTGTCTCGCAGGTGCTTCATGGCACTGAAGAAGAGTTCTCAATCGGGACATCAATTTCTCCTACCTCTAATGGGGTGAAATGCAGTTCCTAGATCTGTTCTGGATAGGGCTCTTATAAACTGTTTTAGGACCGCACTAGATGGGATTTTACCTTGCTTAGCAGAAGTACATACATTCTTCTCTGTCTTGCATAACAGGTAAACTGCATCCACATTCTTGGAAAATGGTAAAAAAACACAAATTAACCAGTAATCTATGTATAGGAAAATGAACAACCATTGAGCAAGAATGTTACCCACCAGATGAAGCAGTACGTTGGCAAACATCCTAAGGAATGACCCCAAGTCAAATTGAAGCACACTCAACTGATTATGGGTCCAATGACAAAACATCACAGGTATTTTTGAGATTCTGAGGCAACTGGTATGTGTAAATAAGTATCGAACAGGTACAGCAAGATCAGACATACTCCTGGAACAATGAGCAGCAGAATGTTCTGAAGGGTGACGATCTTCAATTTCTGATACAGAAGTAAAGTGTTTACTTTCTGTAAGTCCAAAATGGGACAGAAGCCCCCCCTTGGTTTTGGACCAAGAACATTATGAAATAACATCCTAGACATCTGTTCCTCTAGTACTAAAGCCACTCTCCCTTTGAAGATCAGACCCTGAAAGCCTTGGCCAGTCCTTAATGACCAAGTGTACAACAGGGTAGCAGAATAGGAATTAAAAAGTTCTCTTGAATGTCTTTAAGTTGGAGATGGTAACAATTTCTATAAGCTTGAAAACCCAAGTATCTGAAACTGTTGTTTGCCAGACATGGATGAAATTCAGATGCCTTTCCCTCACTTTCATCGCTTAGTGACTTTGGGGCAGCTGGTGTAAAGGTTGCTATGACAGACTGGATTTGGGGTTTGTCAGTGCAGGACCGAACTCGGCTATGACCCATGCCAAAAAATGGATGGCCAACTCACTTTGATGTTGCTGATGGAGGCCCAAATGCCTGACAAAATTCAAAACCTCTGTCTCTAAAAGGTGAAGGACGACTGGAGCAGGTATTTTGCGATCCTCCATCAACTTCTTTCCCGGGGAACATCCTTTACAACGCGGACGTTACACCGCAGTTCCCTTACGACACAACTTTTACAACGCAAGTTGTAACAACGAATAGCACTGGGGGGCGCTCCACGATAGTAAATAGTTTAATTTACTATCCAACTCCTTCCCTACTATCCACAGGTACTGGAGTTGGAATAGGAAAGGAAACTATTCACTATCCAGCCCCCAACAACGCAAGTCTTGGTAACGACTTGCGTTGTAAAACATGCATCGTAAAGTACTGCGATGTAAAGCATCGCGTTGTAACGACATACATCCTTCTTTCCCTGACCCTCCAGCTGTAGACAGAAAAGAAATACTATTTTCAAGGGAGGATGGCTTTACTATGCTTTATAGTAGTCACCTGCCTTCCAGGCCCACATCCAGCTACGCCTTCTTGCTACTATAGCTGATACTGAAGTTGGGGAAGCTGCACATTGCCCATCAAATGATATATCAGATTAAAATCTGATCCGCTGTTCTATAATGGACAGCCAGACAGGACTGTCAGTTTTCTCTGCTAAGAACTGAAAATATCACAGAAAGAGACTGGACAGTGTGAGTCACATATGTACCTATACTCAAAGCAAAAATGGTAGGGTATAGGATCTCTTTATAGTCCTTTCAATGTTCTTATCTGATGGACATGCCACAGCCGTATCTTCGGAAATAATGGTTAATTGGAAAGCCATTCTGGCCATAAGGCATAAGGAAATCCTATTGGAAACCACGCAGGGGGTATCTTCTAGAATAAAAATGTGGAAAACTAGGTTCTCAGCATCTGCCCACTCTCTTGCCAGCGCATCTCTAATGCCTTGATGTACAAATAATAAAACAGGCTCCTCATTTCTGTACTATTTCTCTACTTCCTTTATAGTGGAGGCTTGTAGGGACATATTACTTTGCAAGTTTTGAATACCTCCTGAAAGACTTGCCTCCTGGAAAAATCTGCTCCTGTGGTCCATTTCCTCTTCAGAGGGATCTGTGTCCTGGTTGAGGAGTTTGTCCAGGGAAGCAACTTTGACAGCTTTGTTAATAATAGTCTATTAAACCTCCAAAAGAGGTTAACTAGTTTGCTAAGGTGGGGGATTTTTTTCTCCTGAGGAGGCAGAGCCTCGATGACTTCTCTTGCTCGAGTGCTTCCTTTGCATCCTCACAATGTTCTTGTCAAGTTGCCAATGAACAAGAAACGCTTCATGTGTTTCTTTGTTACTTCAGGGATACAATTACACTGGGGGAAACCTCACGGGACCACAATCCTGTTAAGATCAGCCACTTCAGTCCCACTTAGTGATTGAATTGTCACAATACTGCTGCTATTATAACACCAGGCGTGATAAGTAATTAAATTTTCACTGGACCACTGCCATGCCAACACCAGGCATTGTGATCCTACTTTAGTGATTCCGAATACTGTGGGATAAAGTCGTGGTTCCACTAAAGCAAACATTAATAAAAAAAATGTATGGGGATAATTGGTGCATCACCCCTAATCGCTTAGTGGAGATAGTGCCACCCATGATGTCAATATTGCCCACACCCTCAAGGTACACGGCAACCGCATAACTCAGTTTCCATACACTGAATATTCAGGTGAGCGGTATATAGCAGGGGAAGATGCTAGAGCAGGCCTCTCTGCCCATTTTAAAGCATTAAGTACATATATATATATATATATATATATATATATATATATATATATATATATATATATATATATATATATATATATATATATATATATATATATATATATATATATATATATATATATATATATATATATATATATATATATGTTAGTCCAATCCTGACTTGGCTTCCAAAAGAACAGGCACCGACTCCGTGGATGAAAATCAAAGGTTTTTATTAACCAATACAAACGATCAGACGCTGTTTCGGCGGACAGGTCCACCTTGTTCACTACATATATATATATATATACTTTGAAATGAAAACTATTAAGCATTAAATAGACTTACCACTGATATAGATGAAATCTGTTCCCTGATACCGCATATGAAAAATCCGGAAGGGTTTTGGGTTATACCTGTCTTTTTGAGGTTGAAGACGAAGGGTTTCAGAAAGGTTGAGCCTGGTTGGAATGGGTTATATTTGTATTTATTAAAATCGGTGGAAACAATACCCTGGTGGTATTCAACACATTTTGTAAAGACTGACTGGGACGAGGGGGTTATACAATGAAGTACGATAGTACCCAGATACTATCATTCCTGCCCCTGTATTGTGGCCCCTGAGGGCCTGTATCCGGATTGCTTTTGTCTTAGCACGTCAAAGGCAGTAGCTGGCAGTGGCATAGATGTGGGCGGGGGGAGGTGGGGGTATGGGGTGTGGACGTTCTGCCCCGGGTCCTTTTTTGGGGACGGTGGCGATTGCAAGGTAAGTTTAATTTTTTGTTTATTGTATTATACCTCAGCTGTTGCCCCCGCTCATCGTCTTCTCCACCCCCTACCCTCCACTTGTCGTAGTCTCCCCCCTACTCTTACTCGGGCGGCAAACTAAGGGGTCGCCCCGGGCAGCAATAGGTCTAGCTCCACCACTGGTACCTGGCATCAGGAGTGGCAGCCAAGGTAACAATAGCACATACACAGAATTAATTCTGAAATCACAGGGTGACAATACTGAAAATGCGAAGCGACAGAACGTTTTTAAGCCTTTGTGTTCGCCATTTCTCTTATCAAGTCATCAATACATCATCAAGGTCTTTCACCTGACAATCTTTGCTAGCTAATATAGAGACGAAGGAGTCATGTGTTGCAGGTAGGAACAATATTGCTTGAAACTCTGGTGAAACTTGTCATTAGTTATACTATTGGACTTGGTAGTTTTATATGTATCATTTTTCAACTTGTTTAAAGAAAGAATTGAGGCTGAGTACTTAGGCCAGACGTGCTTGGAAAAATATGGTCGACTTCATCAGCCACCACTGGGAACATGTTTTGGTTGAGGAGAACCTCGTGCTTGATGCTATTCTCCCAGGAAACATCTCTCTTGTAATCACAGTTTCTTGTCAAATAGTAAAGTGCACTGTGCTTTTAAATAGAGTGAAGTCCGGAAAGTGCATGGAATCACTCCCATAAAAATGTAGCCAATTTTATACATTTTGGGAATTAGCATGCACACTTGACACTCAAGGAAGAAGTACTTACATTGAAATGCTATCTTTATCAATGCTTATTTTATTTCGAGCGTGTAATAATTCACTGACTATCTTGTCTTTGAAGTATGGATTCTCCAAGTGGGTAAGGGGACACAGTTGTTAATTAAAAGCAGTACCCGTATCCAGTGTAAGGATGATCGGAGACAGACACAAAAATACTTTTTTCTTTTACTCCCCCTCACCCCCCAAGCAACATTGCAGTAGTTAAGGTCATTCGTTGTAATTGAATGCACTCTTGTTGTAGTGCCCTACAGTGGCATAACGAAACTTGAGGGGACCCCCCTGCAAACTACATGGAGTCCCCCCCCCATCCTCCGTGCCAGTCTAGAGCTCTCAGGCCAGCGACCCGCCATACTGCAGGGGAAGCGGGGCTATTGTTACGCCATTGTCACCAATACAGCCATTATAAGTAACACTGGATGGTGGAGTTAAAGGTTGGGCTTAGTCTGCCAGCAGGCTTTCATAGGTGGTGGTCCATTTATTAAAGGGTCACTGCCATCAGTAAGCCGGGAAAGTTTGCCCAATTTTAAGTGGGTTTCCTGATGTAGACTCCTGTCATGATATACAACATCAGGCCCATTCATTGACAAAAGTGCATCCACTGCTCCTTCTTGTTTCCATTTTAAAACATTAGACAATGCGACAATGCAGTATTTCAAAAGCAGATGTAACTACAAAGAACACATTTTGATAATACATTTTTATTAGTAGACAATAGCAATCTTAAGAGGCATTGCATAGCTTCATACACACTTTGACCCCAATTCCATCACAGTCTCTCTCTCTCTCTCTCTCAGTCAGTCAGTCTTTTTCTCTCAGTCAGTCAGTCTATCTCTATCTGTCATTCAGACTCTCTCAGTCAGTCAGTCTGTCAGTCTCTCTCTCTCTGTCAGTCAGTCGATCTCTCTCTCTCTGCCAGTCTCTCTCAGTCAGTCCCCCTCTCTGGCAGTCTCTCTCTCTCAGCCAGTCTCTCTCCCTGTCAGTCCCTTCGTCTGTCAGTCTCTCTCTCAGTCTCTTTTTCTACGTCAGTCTCTCTATCTCTCTCTTTCTGTCAGTCTCTCTCAGTCAGTCTCTCTTTCTTTCTGTCAGACAGTCTCTCCCTTTCTGTCAGTCAGTCTCCCACAGTCTCTCCCTGTCAGTTTCTCTCAGTCAGTCAGTCTCTCTCTCTCTCAGTCAGTCTTTCTCTGTCAGTCTCTCTCTCTCTCGCTTATTCTCTCTCTCTCTCAGTCAGTCTCTCTCTCTTTCAGTCCATCGCTCTCTCTCTCAGTCAGAGTCCCAGTCCCAGTCTCTCTCTCTCTCTCTCTCTCTCTCTCTCTCTCTCTCTCTCTCTCTCTCTCTCTCTCTCTTTCTCTCTCTCTGTAAGTTAGTCTCTCTCTCAGGCAGTCTCTCTCTCAGTCAGTCTCTCTTTCAGTCAGTCTCTCCCTCAATCATTCTCTCTCTCAATCAGTCTCTCTCAGTCAGTCAGTCTCTCTCTCCCTAGTCAGTCAGTCTCTCTCTTACTCAGTCTCTCTCTCAGTCTCTCTCTCTCAGTCTCTCTCTCTCTCAGTCAGTCTCTCTCCCTGTCAGTCCCACCCTCTGTCAGTCTCTCTCTCTCTCTCAGCCTCTCTCTCTGTCAGTCAGTCTTCCAGACAGTCTCTCTCTCCCTCTGTCAGTCTCTCTCAGTCAGTCCTTCTCTCTCTCGCAGTCAGCCAGTCTCTCTCAGTCAGTCTCTGTCTCTCTCAGTCAGTGACTCTCTCTATCAGTCTCTCTGTGTCAGTCAGTCTCTCTCTCTCTCTCTGTCAGCCAGTCTCTCTCTGTGAGTCTCTCTCTGTCAGTCAGTCTCGCTCTCTGTCGGTCAATCTCTCTTTCTCTGTCAGTCTCTCAGTCTCTCTCTCTCTCTGTCAGTCTCTGTCAGTCACTCTCTCTCTCTCGCAGTCAATCAGTCTATCTCTCTCAGTCAGTCAGTCTCTGCCTCTCTCTCTGTCTCTCTCTCTGTCAGTCAGTCTCTCTCTCCGTCAGTCAGTATCTCTCTACCTCAGTCAGTCAGTCACTCTCTCAGTCAGCCAGTCTCTCTCTCTCAGTCAGTTTCTCAGCAATTCAGTCTCTCGGTCAGTCAGTATTCAGTCTCTGAGTCAGTCAGTCAGGCTCTACTCCCTCTCCACTTTCTCTCTCTCTCTCTCGACTCTGTCCACGCTATCTCAGCTGTCTCTCTCTCCACTCTCTCTCCACTGTCTCTCCACTGTCTCTCTCTTCACTTTCTCTCTCTCTACTCCCTCTCCACTATCTCTCCACTCTCTCTCCGCTCTCTCTCTCTCCACTCTCTCTCTCTCCACTCTCTCTCCACTCTCTCTCTGCCCTCTCTCAACTCTCGCTCCACTCTCTCTCTCTCCACTCTCTCTCTATCCACTCTCTCCACTCTCTCTCTCCACTCCCTCCACTCTCTCTCTCCACATTCTATCTCCACTCTCTCTTTCTACTCTCTCTCCACTCTCCCTCCACTCTCTATCTCTCCACTCTATCTCTCTCCACTCCCTCTCCACGCTCTCTCTCCACTCTCTCTCTCCACTCTCTCTCTCTACTCTCTCTCCACTCTCTCTCCACTGTCTCTCTCTCCTCTCTCTCTCTCCACTCTCTCTCCACTGTCTCCCTCCACTCTCTCTACTCTCTCTCCACTCTCTCTCCACTGTCTCTCTCTCTCCATTATCTCTCTCTCCACTCTCACTCCACTGCTCCCTCCACTCTCTCTCCACTCTCTCTCCACTCTCTCTCCACTCTCTCTCCACTGTTCTCTCTCCACTCTCTCTCTCCACTCTCTCTCTATTCTCTCACTCTACTCTCTCTCTCTCTCTCTCTTCTCTCTCTCTCCACTCTCTCTCCGCTCTCTTCCACTCTCTCTCACAAAGTAGTGTGCGTTCCATGGGCGTCCGCAGAAATGTTTCCTGGGGCCTCAAATTTTTAACTTCATCACCATCCCCCTTGCACCCTTCTCCCCTCTGCCTTGCACCCTTCTTTCCCTCCCCCTTGCACCCTTCTCCCCTCCCCCTTGTACCCTTCTCCCCCTCTGCCTTGCACCCTTCTCCCCCTCCCCCTTGCACCCTTCTCCCTCTCCCCCTTGTACCCTACTCCACCTCCGCCTTGCACCCTTTTCTACCTTGCACCATTCTCCCCTCTGCCTTGCGCCATTCTCCTCTCTGCCTTGCACCCTACTCCCCTCTGCCTTGCACCCTTCTCCCCTCTGCCTTGCACCCTTCTCACCTCTGCCTTGCACCCTTCTCCTCCTTGCCTTGCACCCTTCTCCCCTCTGTCTTGCACCCTCTTCCCCCTCCGCCTTGCACCCTTCTCCGCTTTGCACCCTTCTCCCCTCCGCCTTGCTGCCTCATCCTTTCTCATATGTGCATTGCCCTGGAGAATGCTGTCTCTGCGGCCCCCACCCCATCCTTGTCCTGGTCTCTTCTCAGAGGAGCAGAGCCCTGTGGGGAATGCTGTCTCTGGGCCCCCACCCCCATCCTTTTTCCAGGCGAGCTCTGACTGAAGAGAAACAATTTAAGTTGTTACATTGTTTCTCTTCAGTCAACGGGAGGGGCTCTGAGCCGACTGCAGACAGCCTGCACCTGCTTTAGAGGGAGAGAGGCTTGCTTTAGCGCATGGCTCTCCCACAGCTCTCACTGAAGAGCTGAGGGGGCCCCCTTCATTTAGTGAAGAGAGTGGCCCCCCCACACCACAGCGGCTGCGGGGCGTTTGTTACGCCCCTGGTTCCCTAAGGTGGGCTACTGACAATTCATTTAATGTTCCTTTGGTAATTTCTTTGTGGGTTTAATGCTAAATCTGTTGAATAGGCATTTGGCACAATCTGCTGGAGTTTGCGGGACTATAGAAGGCTGTCAGGGTTTACATAATCCCGTCAATGTCATAAAATAAAAAGATGAAACCTATTAACAGTGGCACAAGTCATCCCATGTGCTTGCATGTATCATGACCGAGTGCTGTCCCCATTTTAACCTCTTCCACAATTGGCACTAAATTCCAAATTATTTTCCTCTGATAAAAATGCAGTATACTGTAATATAGGAAATAAGTAGGCTCCTCTGGGTCGTTGTTCTGGAGACATCTGCCATCCTGCACCAATTAGGGGGACAAAGAGAGTTGTTCAAACTGAGAGGACAGAAGTTCTGCTATAAACAAAAGTTATAATATTAACTATGAAAATCTTATACTTCACTTCCAAGATCTGTGGAGTCTTACATGTTTATAGTTATATGTCACGGAAACTGTTGTAACGCTCCTAATTAATATGCACTCCCTAGTCGGAGGTATTAAGTGCACATTCGGAACGTCAGCAAAGCCACAAGGTTGAAAATAATCAACAGCATATGTCTGTTCCGGACACCAAATGTAGTGCCTAATTATTTATGAATAAAAAGATCTAGCACTGTTAGGACCTTCTCCCTTGTGATCAGTTAGGTGGTACGTTTTGCAACTCATTGCGGGTTGTATGGTGCAGGGTGTCTGGAATTGCCAAGTCTGGAATTACTGTTCCTAGTAAATAATTTTACACCTGAAATTACAAGTTAAACAGACTGGAATGGAAACAGGCTACGCAGACCCGGCTTTATCAGACAAGAATACACATTGTTTTGCATATTCCTGCCTCTTACCTCTCCCAATTACCACTGGCACACAGCAGGTGGTAAACAGGATCAACAGCGCAAGCATTGGATGATTGACGGCTAGTGAGAGTTTAGAATGGTGTGGCGAGTTGCCATTGGGTTTTGGGGGCAATGTGACTACCCACTAACAGTGTTTTTTTGAGGTGGGATGGGCACCTGTCAGGCCAGGATCCTATCCCCAGGCTGTACTGTCTTCCTTTGACTGCGCGTGGTCCTGTAACCAGCATTATTTCTGTGGGGTCAAAGGAGAAGTAGGGATGGTAGTAAGCAATCATTCTGGGACCATGCAGTTTGTTGTGTGTTCTAGGGCTCTCCCACTAGCCTAATGCTCTTGGTAGGGATAGGGTGCAAGGTTAGAGACGTGGATCTACCTGCCAACCAGGGGCGTTGCCTATGGACTGGGACTACTCTGAAGGGTGGGCTGTGCAAGTGGTAGGTGTAGCAGCAACAAAAGGAGACAACAAAAAGGCTTGGAGGAGAATGGAGCGCCCTCGCGGTGCTGCCAGGAGCATGCAGGGGCTGATCTGTGCTGCTGCTCACACCGTTTGCCTTCCACTGACACCAGTCACCAGCCCAGCCAGGTTTTACAGGGTGTGGAATCACACCCGTTAAAACCCACAGACACAGTTTCTTCACCCAAGATTACTGGCTTCCACAAAATCATACCCGGTAATCAGAGGGTGGAAATTTCGGCCCACTTGTGATGGTCTGGTATCTTGATGGTCGGTTTTATATCGACCGACGCGAGACGCCGGTTTATGCAGAGCACCCAACGCCGTGAGGGCCATATCCCGCCAGACTTCTATAATCATCAGAAATACCGCCAAACCTTATGTGAGCATCCCTCTGGCCCCCGGTCAACAGAAAGTAATCCCAAATTCAGATCGGCTGTCCATATTCTAGGCTCTCTTCTTCCGTGTCTTTTTATATACGCTGTGCTGTTTCGATCATGGGGCATCATATATACCTGAGGAGCAGTCTCTACATATCTTGATCTCATACTTAAAGGACGCTTATCTCCTATATCCTTATCGCTTATTTCACCATATATGTTATAAACATCGATATTTGGGATACGAGGCTCTGACGAACTACATGTTTTTATGCCAGTTTTCCCTAACGTCTTGAGCTACCTATTGCAAAAGACGGGTCACCTGATGAAGGCTGCCAAGCCGAAACGCGCGTAGTGTGTCATCTACCGCTTTGCCTCCATCGTCTTTCTTGTCTCATGCTCATTTGTGTTATGTGTTTTTTCGGAACTGTGTGAGAAATTTCACAAAAATACTAATTTATTAGGAAATATATCGGATTGTATCTATAAAGTTTATATTTATAGTAAAAAAAACTGCTATATAAAAAATATTTGAATAATAAAACTGACAAACCTATTTATGTAGTTGGTGAAAGGTTTTTGTGTAGTGGGCTATAAAATATAGATGTATCTATCCAGTTAGGTTCATGTAGTATATTCACTAGTTATAGACCTTTCCAAACCAGGAGAACTGGATTGGGCCACTCGTAATCAGGGCCTTAATGTTATGTTACATTTGATAGACCCTCTACTAACCATATTTTTAATATATGTCAGTGCACATTTGTCATTGGTGTAGACATTCATGTAAGTAAGTTAATTTGTTTTAGGAAGACATCATAGGGGACTGTAGGACTTGGCCTGTTGATTAAAGTTCCCTAAACTTTTTGCTTTCCACCTAGACCGTTTCCTGACCTAGAGATGCCAATTTGGATGCTTTGGGTACTTTGCCACTGCTGATCAGTGTCAAAGTACAGGAGTTCCCTATGTAAAATGTAAAGGTGATTGGTTGGCCATGATTGGTATGTTGCCTTACTAGTAAAAGTCCCTAGTGAGGTGCACTGTGTGTGCAAGGGCTAGTAATGCAATAGCGCAGAGAGAAGGGAACTCAGGCCTTCAGTGTAGGGCCTGCACGCAGAATGCTAAGTTAGCACTGGGTGCAAGTTGTGGTGCAGCCTGGGTGTTGGTTAAGAGTGCCTGGGCCTCGTGGGCACCAAAGGAAGAAGCGAGACTTGAATGTGCAGTGTGTGTGTCGTGGTGCAGCCAGGGCATTGGTGAGGAGCCCCTGGACATCGTGTGCACCAACGGAGGAAGTGAGTCTCGTACGCGCTGGGTGCGTGTCGTGGTGCAGCCCGGGTGTTAATGAGGAGCGACTGGGCCTCGTATGCACCAAAGGAAGAAGCAAGACTCGGACATGCAGTGTACGTGTCGTGGTGCAGCCAGGGCGTTGGTCAGGAGCGCCTGGAAATTGTGTGCAACAACGTATGAAGCGAGTATCAGACGCGCTGGGTGCGTATCGTGGTGCAGCCCGGGTGTTGGTGAAGAGCGCCGGGGCCTCGTAAGCACCAAAAGAAGAAGTGAGTCTCTGACATGCAAGAGTGCATGTTGTGGTGCAGCCAGGGCGTTGGTGAAGAGCGCCTGGACATTGTGTGCACCGGGAGAAGAGGAGAGGCTCAAACGCGCAGGGTGCGAGTTGAGGTGCAAATGGAGCTTTTGTAAAGAGCGCTGAATCGTCGTGAGCACCAGAGAAGAGGTGAATCTCTGATGCGCGGTGTGCGTGTCGAAGTGCAACCTGAGGTGCTGGTGAGGAGTGCCAGGTTAGGGTGTGCACTGAATTAAAGTAAAGTCTCCACAGTGCTCTAAAGCAGCTGAGCCAAGTTTACACTGTACAAAAAGTAATGACTCTACTTGGGGATGCTGAGATGTAAGAAGGGAGACCAATGAATTACGGCATTGCAATGACGTGTTGATTAAAAAGGCTTTTCTTGGGCTCTTTCTTAAATTGAAGAAAGATAGGGGATATCCTGATGAATGTGGGGATACCGTTGCAGAACCTGGTGCGTAGATCAAGAAGGTAATTTGCTTTGTTTTTTTTCTTCATCTTTTTCCTCTCCAGTCTCATAGGGTCCTGGTTGAGAGTTAGATACCAGAGAGGGTTAGATACCAGAGAGGGTGAGCTTGAAAACCAGATAGGAAAGGGGGCCTTTGGTAATGGCTTTCTATATGACATTGTCAAATTATATTTTACTACTGCAATGTCACAAGCCAAGTTGCTTAATTAAACCATACATTCTCAACTGCTGGATGTGTGCTAAGCTGCAGTAGGTCACACAAACTTACACAATTGGAGTAGGATTACCAACCTGTGTATAGGAAATGGCTAAATATGGGGTATATTTCAGTGACAAATTTAGAAGATGTATCAGCTCATAACCTTGAACAGTCGCTAGTCAAATTATGAATAACAGTTTTAGCACACTAATTTTTTCCATTAGTAGGAAACGCAACTCAGTCAAAGTATATAAGGTAATAAGGCACTTAATGGTGTAGAAAATGGTTTTGTTAAGTTGTAAAGTGTTTGGTTGAACTGTTTTATAGATTCTCTTTACATACTTGAACAAGCAATCCACCTGACAATCAATTATCATAACACCTTTCAGTAACGATATTAATAACTTTCAGTTAAACACTTCCACAGTATTTCTCAGTGAACAGATGGATCTTCAGCGACTCATGAAAATTCCGACATGTTGCAAATAAGACATTGAAAATCAGTTCCATACAGGTGCTACTCGTCCATACTTAGATAGAAAAAGCAGGCCTGCTTAAAAGAAGTAACACTCGGAAAAGTAAAAAAACAGGGCTACTTAAAAGAAGTAAAACTCGGAAAAGTAAAAAAGCAGGGCTACTTGAAAGAAGTAAAATTCGGAAAAGTAGCTTAGGGGAAGTCTGAAACAAAGGTAAATATGTAGTTATATTTATTTCAAAAACATACACATAATTCAAAAAGCTTAACGCCTATCTCTTATTTTTAACTCCAACCCATACAATAACCCAAACCATGGCCCTAACCCTAACTTTAACCCAACCCTAAACCTGACACAACCGATATCCTTAAAATCATTCAAAGCGTTATTATTTATATATTTTTAATTATAAACAATACATCACAAATTAAAACATTATACAAGATTGACACATATCAAAGATAGCATGTAAAAAAGAACGTATCTTTTTATGAAAATGTTGATTTAATAGTTGTAAAATGACATGTCCAAAATGAACGCCACTGGCGTACATGCATCAGGATGCACGCAACATTATGCACCATGGATATTTTGTGTGTTTTTATTTTTTTTTCATTCTATCATGCATGGACGATACGCACTTTAGAACACTTAGGTAGAAATAGAAAAGCATTGGCAATCCCAATCAGTCATCACTTACCACCACTCTACCAATTGGCATTGGCAATGTTTGTCTCTGCTTATGGTTGTGAGAGTGAGCGTTGCGCCCGTTTTAAGGACTACAAAAATGTGACCTTCCACTACTTGCATCTGTCTCTTGGACCTCACAGAACTTTCTCTGAAAAAGAAGCACAATCCTTCATTTTCAATCAAACGCACTCAGCTCTGTTTCCTGCTATCTGAATTCCCTTTTTTTCACTGATTCCTTTTCCAATCTTTGGGATAAGTGTAAATACGTCATTGAACATTGTTTTTGTATGATTGAAAATATTGGAATATGTTGACAATGGTTGGCCGAGTGCAAGGAGTTTATTGGTGGAATTACAATATCACAGCAAAATGCATTCTAAATTATCTGGTGGATTATAATTGTGAGTGATTGTATCAGAGGAGCAGCATGCACATTTCTGAGAGGCACCCCAAAAGTACGACTTGAAATTTTGACTGCCCAAGAGCAAGCCAACATATTCCTTTCAATTATGGAGTATTGGTGTCCATGCGAATTTAATGTGCGGTAAGCAAATGCAATCATGTGGTTATTGCTTTTTCTGCTTTGGGTTAACAGAGCCCCTATGCATGCGCAACTGGCATCAACAATGACGCAGAATTTTCTCCCTGCAACACCTGAACTGACTTGGACATCCGGTAGACGCTATTTATGTCTCTGAAAGCTGTCTGTTGTTCACTCCTACATACAAATGTTACGTTTATCTGTAACAACGTCAGTAAAGGCACAGCAATTGAGGGGAGATTCTCAATAAACTCGGTATAAAACTCGCACATACCCCTAAGCTGCAACTACTGGACACAGCCAGAGGGAACAGGCACATCTTCAATAGCTTTGCACATCCCTGGAAAGGGGTGGGGGTGGTATTCTATTACCAGAGATTGCATGACGAAGATACTCCACTTTCTGTATTCCAAAAACACACTTGTTTCTTCTTAGTCCAAATCCCTTTCTTTGGGATCCACTAACAAAACATCTATCTTCTGAGAGTATTGTGCTTCATCTAAAATTTTGCCCCAGACGCCAAGATACCATCCAGGACTTTTAATACCACCCCCAGAAGTTGCCGTAACATAGCCACAGCTGAGGCTCATCCAATCAACATTCAAAAGAACAGATACATTCCACCTGAACTCCTTCCCCTTTGTGAATGTTGACAAAAACACGGACTACTGCCTACTATTAAAAAATCTTCCTTAAACTTTTTTTTACAACGCATCTCATTTCTCTTTAAGGAAAATGGGTTGAATTTAAACTAAAATAAATGCTATATTTAAAAGGAAGCAGCTAGCTAGGATATCTGGGATTCCTAGTGTGTAGTAATTTGTGACCCACCTTATTGCTTTTCATGAGGTAGGTCAAACAGCAAACCACTAGAATTTGGCAATTTGCAAACCAACCTATTAGTACATAGGTCGGTTTGCAAATTACCACCCTGGACGCAAAAATGCTAGTTGCAAATTGTGACCAGTATTTTGCGACCAGTTCTTCCTACATCTGGCCCTTAGTGCTTACAAAAGACAATGGGAGATGGATGGCTACCATACATACTCATTGGGAAGGGCAAAGATGTGATGAAGGTCATGTAGTAGGATTTATGAAAGGAGTGAATTAGAGATACTGATTCCTGACACAATAGTATGCAATTTTTGAACCTTAACTCAAGGTCCCATCCCACTGGGATCAATTGGAAACTAAAACAAGGTAGGTCAAATTGCGACCCACTAGAAATCGGTAAATTGCAAACTGACCTATTAGCACATGGATCGGTTCGCAAATTTCCACCCTGGTCATAAAAATGCTGGTTGCAAATTGTGACCAGTATTTTGCGACCAGTTCTTCCTACATCTGGTGTTTACAAGGGACAATGGGGGAAGGGTGGCTACCAGACATACCTATAGGGCAGGGCTAATTTTATGATGAAGATAATGTAGCAGGACTTATGAAAGGAGTGCATTAGAGATACTGATCCCTGACACAATGGTAGGCAATTTGTGAACCCTAGCTCAAGTTCCCTTCCCACCTGGACCAACTGGAAACCAAAAGGACTTGTCAGCCCGAGTAGCGGACAGATTCCTGATCCATGACTAATGAGACTCAAGAAGAGTGAAGTGAGACACTTCCTTCCTTGGCCTCAAGGAACAGCCAGGCCAAGGAAGACAGAAATAGCCATGGTTTTTTAAAAGTTCTAGCCACTCGTAGAATAAGCCTGGGCGACTTGTCCTGAAGAGCACCAGATTTAGGGCCACTTGTTGACCCCTCAACAAAATCTCAGACTATTGGTGTGCTTCTGAAGGAACTGTGGAAAACATTGCAGCAGATGATCCTGCAAACCTTTTGTTTTTTGCCTGGACACACTACAGTGATTCCAGACATATCTGGCCATTGCAACTGCTGGGGAATAAAAATCACAGCAGTGACAGCTTGCATAGCATCTTTGACATCATGATAAAAATCAATCTGTTTTTTTGTAAAGCGTGACTGCTTACCCGTTAGGGTCTCAAGGTACTGAGGGGGCAGGGGATCTGCAGATCAGTCGAAGAGCCACGTCTTGAGGTCCTTCCTGAATAGAGGCAGCGACTGTGATTGCCTGAGATGTAGAGGTAGGGAGTTTCAGGTATTCGCAGCGAGGTGGGAGAAGGGTTTTCGTCCATCCGTGGTCTTACAGATCCATGGGATAGTGGATAGGGCAAGTTGGGTGGAGCGGAGATGTCTGGTGAGTCTGTAGAAGGAGAGGTGGTAGTTGATGTATGCAGGTCCAGTATTGTGGAGGGCTTTGTAGGCGTGTGTGAGGAGCTTGAAGGTAATTTTTTTGATAGAAAAGCAGCTGGCTGCATCCATGTAGCTCACTTCGACATTTGAAAACTATTAAAATATTCCTTTTCTAGGCTTTTGTCTCTTCTCCAAGTGGTGTTAAACAGAAAAGGCGGGAGACACAGCCCCATCAAAAGAAACATGCTTTAATTAGAATGCGAAAAAGTCAAAAATGTTTGAAATAATATGAGAAGAAATAAGACCTCTGGAAAGTGCACCGCAAAATTCAAGAATAGAAGATTATTGTAAAGTGGTTGTTCTTGCCACTGCATTCTATACTGCTTTGAGTCTATAAATAAATTCCCCTTGTGCGTCAGTGCGCCAGCAAATTTTCAATTTTCAATTATTGCATTATTGCACGCACAGTGGAATGAGCAATGGTGGGTGGGTATTCTTCATAGAAAATACAGCTGCATTTGTATGAATGATGTATGTGTAAAAGGAGGGATCTGACTACATCATTTACGTCAGGGCTTAATTCCTCAAATATGTAAGAGAAGGGGTCAAAAGTTTTTTTAGAAGCCCTCCTCCAGGACTGGTCAATGTCAGGGTCACCAAACCCCAAGGCTGCTTAATCGTGTTTGCATATCATGTCTAATCACGTTTACATATCATAGGACTTACTTACAAGCCTATTGCGCCGTCAGTGCGTCACTTTTTTTGATGCACCGGCAGCGCAATGGGTTTGTTCATATTTACAAGGCCACGTAAAGTCACCCTGGGAGACTTTTCATGGCCTTGTAAATATGGGCCCCTTTCACGCATTACTCTGCGAGAAAGGGGCATTCCATGGGTGTTGCTGTGTGTGTTACCTCTCAAAATCCATGGAACCTGACACATTTCCAGATTTACAACATTTTCTAAAGCTGGGAATGATTGAAAATCCTATGGCTCCCCAGAAGAGGTGTAAGGGTGGCGCAACAAGGAGAAATCATTTTATTTCTCCAATGATTTTTTTTCTCCTAGTTTTTTCACACAGAAAGAGGAAAATGCCATCAATGATTGTTTTTGTGCTGTAAGGTGTCCCTTCCTGCACAAAAACAATCATCCCAGCAACGCAAGCACCCTTGCATCATGACGCAAGGATGTCTGCATTGGTGCACGGCTGCTGTTTGTGCACCGGTGCAGAGGGAGAAAGACAAGAATGCGCCGTATCTTGTAGATACTTATAGAACAAAGATCCTTGAGGATTTAATCACAACTATTTCTTAGTTATAATGTCGTCAGATTAGTAATCGACTAATCAATAAAGCACAATACAAACTGCAAACTGATATTTGAATTGTTTCCTTTTAGTCAGAATTTTTTTTCATTTAGAATCCACAGTGTATATCATTGATTTATACACACACATTGATATATATACAATTCATCTTAAACAACTGAGGAGTGACTAAGTGAAGAAAAAAACAAAAAAATGTATATAAAGGATAAAGCAACTTTTTTGTTGTATTTATGGTTTTGTAACCCTACCTAATCAGTGAACCAGAAAAGTGCAGATCTTTCTCTTTTCAAGAAGGACCCTCACTCACCACTATTCGGTGACATGCTTCATCATTGGGTCCCCGCTGGGGTGGCCGAATGCCTCCCCAGCGTGCTACAACGCCTGAATTACAGCGGAGCTGGATGGTGGTGTGTGCAACAGTGTACAAACTAAATATGTGAGATTAACTGTGAGTGCAAGATTAAAAATACAAGTTAGAGCCTAAACAAAAATTCTTTAATAAAGACCAACCTGTAATAGGTTAAAAACAATGTGGGCGGACAGACTAGGTTCTATATTAGGAAACCTGTGTCCTGTAAATAAAACAAGTGGTCCAGGACCTAAGTAAAACAGAAGATGGTCCTCCGGTGGTGTGCGCGCGCTAAGGCGCACCCTCCCGTGAGGCTCTTAGTGTGAAAAATTCAATTATTGTATGTTACTCATGGTTAGTACCCGTGGACGCTCACTGAAAATCACAGGAGCAAAAAAACATTTCGGGAGAACACTACTCTCCCCTTGGGTCGGGACAACGCGGGATATCTTCACGCGGTACCGATTTGAGTAACCGCGACTCCCCGCCTGTTACCTACACTCGGGGTCGTTGTCCGCCCGGATTTTCAAACACCATTCCAATTGTCTAACGAAGAATGTGATTTATTGCATACAATGCCCTGCTCTCTAAAATATATAGGGAAGACAAGTCAGGAGGTAAAGAAGCGAATAATGCAACACCAATCAAGGATCAGATGTAAACTCATGACTGCACCATTGGTCGAGCATTATTTAGAAAAATCACATGACCCTATGGAAATGCATTGATTTGTACTAGATGTGGTTAAGCAATCAAAGCGCAGGCATGACGTGGGTCGTCTGCTCACATTGAAGGAGAACCAGTGGATCTGGCTAGCAAGGAGTGTGGAGAATAGTCTGAATCAGTTTGTGGAATGGCAAACATTGGCGACCTTGTAAACCTAACACTTGATTGTCTGTCAATAGGATCATGACATGTTATACCAATCTGAAGTTAATTATACTAAACAACCTGGGCGATTTGTGGATTTGGTCATGTGTAGATTGATAGATACTAGAGTTTAGTACACTTAAGATGGCCGCCACGGGTAGATACATTCCGTGGAAAAAGGGTTATATCCCCATCTGGATGTATACACGTTTTCTAACTAGATGGGATGAAGTATATTCTTCAGAATAATCGGAATTAAGCGGTTACTATGAATTGTGTAAATATGTAAATATTGGATACGTTTGTAGCGTAGTACTACGTTGAAGAGTATGGTAGCATTGACCGACCTAAGATGGCCGCCACGTTGGAGTACACGTTAACTGACGTTCCGGCTATGTTTTAACACGCCAGTTCGAAAGTCGACTAACACGAGAGTGAGCTAGGCTGGATAACTGACTTACGCAGAGTTGCCGCCAGAAAGTAAGTTTGCCCAATGTACTGTACATTGGTTGGTTTATTGGTCGATTTGGTGAACGAAAGAGGTTTGAGAGGTTGAAGTGACAGGTGTCCGGGTTTATGTTTTTGTATGCACTACAGAGACTGGATCCATCAGATGAATAAGTGACTCAGTTTTGAGATAATGATGGCTGGATGGGAGTACTGATACTATGTTGTTTACCCTACAGAGGATTGAAGTCCCACACGAGTGGTTCTGAGTGAGTAATTTCAAACGAGATTTAACACAATGTTGGACTCAGAGTAAAAAAGTCATGGATAGAGTTCACAATCGTAACATGAGATCTTACACTTAACATTTTTGGTCACTGGTAGTATTGTAAGTCGATTATTTATGACACCTAGGCTGCACATTTGTGGTGCACTTGGTTTTGGTTTAATGTGGGCAGACGATCGCATGTGCACTGTAAGGTAGACTGATGATTGTAATATTTGGGTTTATATATGTATATATGTTTTTTAATAGATTATGTGCAACCTTCTCGTCCTGAGGATGGTCTTGTTGAACTAAGCTGGTGGAGACCGAAACGTCGACGCCCCATCACCCTTTGTTTGTTACAATGAATTGGTTTTGACATATGAACCAGACTGAGATTGTTTGAACTGATATTTTTGTATGGCAAAACTGTTGAGGGGTCCATACATGTGTACAAAGGTGATATGCTAATGCTGTAGAGAGATAACAATATAACAGCATGTTTTTCGGTTGCCATGGATGAATTGTATATATATCAATGTGTGTGTATAAATCAATGATATACACTGTGGATTCTAAATGCAAAAATTATCTGACTAAAATGAAACAATTCAAATATCAGTTTGCCGTTTGTATTGTGCTTTATTGATTAGTCGATCACTAATCTGACGACATTATAACTAAGAAATAGTTGTGAATAAATCCTCAAGGATCTTTGTTCTATAATTATACATACCCATTTCCTTGGGGAAGATTGGGTTGCCCTATCCTATAATAGTATCTTGTAGATACTGCGCATTCCTGCCTTTTTATTTCGACACACGGCAGACAGCAGGAAGGCTTGCTGCGCTTCTAAATGAGGCCCCATGTTATTTCTTCCACGTTACATTATCTGTCTCGTTTCCTCCCTCGTGCTTTTTGCCATCCCTGCTATTTTCCATTGTCACTGTTTTCGCAACCTTCTGTTTCTCGCTTTTTCTCTCTTTTCTGTTCTTATCTCTCATGCTCAGGATCAAAGTATGATGCGGAGAACACAAGCCCGGTCCACAAAAGTGAGTGCTACTGCCCACCAACTGCTAACGTCGACATAAATTAAACCATGCTTTACTTGGTCATACTTAGGCAAGACACTACAAACACAGAGGCAGCATTAACGAAGCAGCACAAAGGTTTAACTTTGTGTCAAGAATTTTCTTATTTAAGTATCTTTTTTGGCCAAGAACATTTCGACAGAAGCTGCTGTGTGATGACCTCCCCACTGGGAATTAAAGCACAACATTCGAGTGAGATTTTCTTCCAGTCTTGCTTTTCATTCCTGCGCAAATCAGCTGTTTTTCCTACAACTTTTCTCAAGTCCAAAGATGTGGTTCGCGGTGATCCGACCTGGGAGTATGAGAGAAACAACATGTACTGTTCATCTAACGTTTGCCACTGTGGCTGTGAAAACATTGTGAAGCAGCAAGCATTGTGTGCCTTAGAAACATTAAAGCTTTCAGACTCAGAAATAACACACTATTCTGTAGTATTGTGACCGCACAACTTTTGAAGATCAGAAATAGTTTTAAAATAAATGTCTGTCAGTTATAGTGGGTCGGTATGAATAATAGCAGCTCTAGTTCTTGTGCCAGGCACAATATTTCACACAAATAATCCGAAACTAGGAAAATACTTACTTTGGGAATATATATATATAAAATAAATTCCTCAGTGGAAGGATCTTGGGGGTGTCGGGGGAAGAGGGGCTATTTTCCCTATACATTTTGGAAGAATGATTAGAACATTATGATATTGGAACCTACAATTCTGAAGGAATTATCAGAACAACTCAATGGAAGACAATAAAAAGGCAAAGGGGAAACAATGGGCGGTGGACACCTTCTTTTTAAATTTTGCAAAATTTCACTTTCTGTATCTCACTGTTTAATCTTCAGCATTCCACCTTCAGTGTTGGAATGTTAGAACAGCAGGGCTTTGAGCATAACTGTCACCCCCTTCTGTAACCACACCCACAAAATATACAAAACCCTGACCCATTTTTTAGTGGCTGTGACAATGCGACCAGAGAAGACATGTTGTGCAGGCAGGAGTATGGCTGCCAGCTTTCCTCCAGCTGCCCCTTGTGGTCACTTACTGATGGGACATTCCAGGCAGCTTCATGGAGTGAGCACTGTTAAGCGCCAGGCTGTCCATGTGCTTGTGGTGGACTATGTCACACAGGTCCCAAAGTCACTGCCATTTCAGTCACCAGAGTACGTCTCATCGACCAAGACCATAGGTAAGTTATCACGGTGAAGAAAGGAGGAAAGCTAAAATATTTTATTTTCTGCATTCTCCATAGAGCTTGGCAAGTAAAACACAATATAGATCAAGGGTACAACCCCCAAGTGGTCCGTGGTCCGATGTGATCAGTGATGTGAGATCTGCTTTTTGCATTGATTTCTGAGACTTGAACTGTTCAAGAGCAGAAAGATGGAATAATGCACCTGTCAAATGAGCATTAAGTCTCGGCAGAGTACCAACCGTCATAAAGTCAATTGACCTGTCACTTGACGCCTCTAATTGCCAATAACAGTACAATAACACTCTACAGTTGGGTAGATTATTCTTATAACGAGCCATAATAAAGCCCCATGAGTGTAAAGAAGAAGAAAAAGTCCTTTACTCTTTGGCATACTCCAGAAAATCTGTGACTGTCATAGATATCATGGTATAGTCTGGGGTCCTTTGTTGCCCTTAGGGAGGGGACTTCTGAGTTTTTTAGCACTGTCCAAAAGGGTGCGTGGGATGTCTGAGTATTTCGAAAGCACATGTGTACCACTATTTCTCAATAAGATTTGTTTTTTTGCTGTTGTGCGATATGAAAGTTGATATTCAATTTAATTGGCCCTGCAAAAGGAAGACTTGCAGGGCCTTATTTTGAGGTCTCCGTTAATCCTGAGTCAATGGGTGAGTAGCGCGCTCTATAAATGTTATTGATTGATTGATTGATTGAGTGGTAAACAGAGTTACAGGCAGGAGGAGGGATTACAAGATCTGAGGTAACTCTGTTAGAAACAGGTTGAGTTGAAAGGAGAAAGTACCTAGTGGAATTTTGACTGGCATTACCAATTCTCGTGGTATTTCCTTATTTCTAAGAGACATGCAGTGTCTTACTTGTAAGCAGCAGTAACGACCACCCCCTTAGGCGGAGTTACCAGCAGAAGAAACAGGTACCTAGTAAAGAAGTGCTAAGAACAAGCTGCATAGGGACTTAAATGAGGTGTCGTCCTTGTGTTGTGGAGCTGCAGGTACAACTCTCTATTTAGACCCTAGGGGTTTTGGCTCTAGTGAGACTATTAATGAACACCATGGATCGGGCAAATTATGGGCCTCATTTAGAGTTTGGAGGGAACCGAAAAATCTTCTGATTTCTGGAGAAAGTTTACGATATGGTGGAATAAATTCAGCTGGTGGATTCTATCTCATATGTAGTGTTTTGTCTAGAAATTGCAGGACTTTCAGCTTCCTTCAAACTCTAAATGAGGCCCTATATCCCTTCCATATTTGAATTTGGGTGTTAGTTGAAATAAATCATTGGGGTATCTGGGTCATTTAGAGCCTGGAGGGCGGCCCACCAGCTGCCAAGTAAGAGAGGCTATGGATTCCTCTCCACTGTTAGAGGATCGCCTGACCTATTGCATCTCTAAAGCTTTCAGTGCAACCGTTGGTTCAGCTGTGGCAGTAAAGGCTGTGGGCCCGATTCACAGTACTAACTTAAGACAAAATCCTAAAATTACTACCATTTTGCTATTCACAGAAGGCACTCGCTCATTTTGGTATTCACAGAAGGCACTTACTCATCAATGAGTAAGTGCCTTCTGTGAATACCAAAAAGAGAAGCGGCCACATGCATCATTGTAAGGTTTTGCGATTCCTTATTTGCGATTTTTAGGGAATGAATGAATGAAACAGGTTTTTATACAGCGCAGCGTTCACTCCAAGGAGCATCTTGGCGCTAGATGACAGAAGACTGAGGGGAAAAAATGAGTGGAAAAGGTACAGAGAGGAAGGTTGCAAAGGGATTACATGAATCGCGAATACACGAATCGCAAATAAGGAACCGCAAAATTGGATGCATGATTTTAATCGCATAATATTTGTGATTCGGTAAAAATTGCAATTTTTACCGAATCGCAAATATTATGCGAATTATGATTTGCGATTTCGCAATTCCCATTGATTCCTATGGGCCAAAAGGCCCATAGGAATCAATGGGAAGGCATTGACATTTTGCGAATTTCAATTAGCGATTCGCAAAATGTTAATGCATTCCATGGGTGCAGGGGGGGTCCAAAGGACCCTCTCCTGCACCCCTGAAATGTATTTTTAAGTCCATGTTTCACACACACATGTCCTAAGGACATGTGTGCCTGTAACATGACAGTGTTTAAAATGCAAATTTGAGCATTTTAATACTTTTTCGCAAATTACCACGAGGTTCACCCTCGTGGTAATTTGCACCCCTTAATTGCGAATTCACAATTTAAAAAACAATCATGCATTGCTTTTAAGGAATCGCAAATTTGCGATTCCTTAAAAGCAATCGCATTTTTGGAAATCGCTAAAAATAGCGAATTTCCCAAAAATGCATGATGCATCCCAAAAACTTATTTAGGAATCGCAAATGGCCGAATTTACCGATTCGCACCGTTTGCACTTCCTAAATAGGTTGATGCATGTGGCCGTAAGTGCCTACTGTGAATACCAAAATGAGTAAATGGTAGTAAGTTTAGGAATTTGTCTTAAGTTAGTTCTGTGAATCAGGCCCATTGAGTGTGCACCACGTTTCTTGCCCCCGCTCTGCAAAGATTTCTTTTTTCCAAAAGCTAACCCAAGAAAGTGATTTGTGGCTGAAAAACCAAAAAGTAGTTTTCCTAATATGCAGGGAGTTTTATTCCATGTGCGAGGGGTCCATAGAGAAATTCCCCTATCTGGAACCAACATGCCTCACATGTCGGTCCTGCCTTAAATAGAGTGGGCGACCATCACTTTGACCTGATGACCTGGTAGCGAACAGGTTTCCAGGTCACAAGTTTCCACTGGTGGAGACAACCGAGTCTCTGCCAACGGAAACCGTGTGGTTCTGTCACTGGTATATGGGGTGGGCAAAGTTCAAGCTTGGAGGGACAAGAGCACCATTGGTGTACGATGGTGCTCCTGCCCCGCTAAACCCTGAATGACCCCGAAGTCTTGGTAGAGCGGATAGTGAAGAAAGCGAAGGAATGACACAGCTGTACTGAGGCATCTTTGGTCTGCCATGAAGAAGAGTTTCCTAAAGTTGTATTTAGGGGCACGAATACTGCTATTCATTTCAATGCCTGTTTGAACCAACATGGTGATAAACTAACAAGCAATAAGCAACGCAGACATGCAGAAGACATGCCTCAATTTGACATCCTAAACTGTTGACATACGCTGAATGCTACCATGAAATTCCTACTAAATAATTGTGCCATTGAAAGGGCTCTATAAAGTGAACCTTAGACAACTAACACAATGCCCCAAGGCTTTTCATCTTCATTTCGTGACAAACTCAATAAATTAAGTACAAAATGAACTTTGCATTGGCAGACAGTACAGCGGCAATGCCCTGTTTTAAATCCCTTTAATCTTTTTCAATATCCTCTGGAATGAAATATTTTCCAATCAAATCCTCTGCCTCTGTGCAGTGATGAACGTGCCTGCTTACTTGCCTTTTAAAACATGCAGTACTTTTCGCTCGAGCCCACCTGCAGTTTCCTCCGCACATGAGCTATAACTGGATCCCAGGAATTCACATCTAGGAAGTGACCTGTACAGGCCATGGATATGCCTTCCTCACATCTGCAGTGGTATAGGACAAGATAGAGATGTGTTTCACGGGAGTGAAGGGTTGAGACAGGAGATGGGCAATGCAAAAGAATAGCATTCCACACTTCACCCACCTTGAAGTAATTCCTGTTGCTTCTCTGCCCACCCTCACACAAAAGGTACACAGAGGGTATATAAGTCGAAAAATCGAATGATGGCTGTTATTTCTTAGCTTCTTTTGTTTTATTAAATGCATTTAGAAAGATCATCTAAAACAAGAGCGCAATTTATCCAGAATAAAACCAGTTAATCAAGACAAAAAACGTAAAGACGCATCTGAGTTAATTCACTAGGTTTACTTTTAACCCCCCAAAAACATAATTACCATCTACTAATACTTTGGTTTAAATACTTTCTCTTTTATCCACAAATATAACATGTCTCATTGCACTCACTTTTCATCAATAAAGCAAGAGTGCGGACCACTGCAAAACAGAAGTGCAGGTACCCATTTCAGGGATACTTGCTTCTTTCTAAGTAGTGGCGGTACTCTCCAGATGGAAGTATTGCATCTCTGCTGAGAAGTTCAGGTACTGTCCCTCTCAATATGAAGAACTGCAGGTGCTCAGTGCCTGACATTACCTGTCCATTTAAAGCCTAGGCTCACTACACTGGCGCTCAGTCACAACAAAGCCTCGTAAAGCGGTGCAAGCAACAGGGACAGATCAAAGGGGAGATTTTCAGAAAAGTCACAAAACGCAGCGCAGCCCCCACGAGGCTGCGCTGCTTTGCGTGACAGGGACGGAGGAGGAGAGCGCCATATCTGCAGAAGTGTGGCTCTCTCCTCCCCTTTCCCTTGCACGGGCGCCGATTTCAGCTGCTGTGCGTGATGCACACACCTCAGCACCGCAGCGCTAGGGTGTGTGCAAGAGTGTAGCATACGTTTTATACAGGAAGGGTACGGTTCCAGTGCAAACCACTATGCTAGGCACAATTGCAAAGCTTTTACCACCTTGCATATGTGCTGCAAGCATTGAAAGTCGGAAAAGCACAGAGAAATAAAGCATTTCTCCTGTTAGCGCCTCCTTTGAAGGGGCGTTAATTTGTGGCGCAAAATCATGTTTACAAGTCTTTGTAAATATGGTTTTGCGTCAAAAAGCTTGGGTGGTTGCATGGGAACGCCCATGTACCACCCATGTAACATTCTCTCGTCAAGAAAATAGCAACAAGAAATTATTTGAGCAGGTTAGCGTCACTTTTGTGAGGGTAAATTACGCGAAAGGTTTGAAAATCTCCCCCCCAGTTTCATATACAAAAGGTTTTAGGCCGAAAGAAGTTGACCCTCATACAGCACCCAGGCTTCTTTGTCCAAACACCTCTTAATATATGCCGGGGGTGTGCTTCGAACAGACCAAAGCAAATCCCATAGGTAATGAGGCAAAGCCAGATAAAGTAGCATAATCTGGCTTTGTCACAAATCCTAACACCTGGTGTAACTATGCAAATGCAAGAGTCAACCCGTGTACCGCCTGATATGCTAATATGTGTGCCTCACACAAAAGCACATTGTTACATTTTGGACCCCGGTGCAGTGATCTACACGTATGAATTTGTACTGAAGTGTGCACCTCCAGTACAAATGCTTGGCTACATACCGCTGGCAGTGCGGGGTCGCCTCTGCGCTGTTGTACAAGGCTGAACATCACGCAGGACATTCTGATTGAGCGTAAGCATCTCCAAAGATGGCATCAGCAGGTGACTTGCTAAATCTGGTGCTGCGATACTTACTGTCCTTAGCACAGCACAGTGCTGCATTGTTTCACATAGCACACCATGAAGGCTAGTAAATCTGGGCCTCTGTTCGAAAATGGTCATGCAACTTTGTAAATCTTTATTTCAAAAGACACAAAGGTTTGTGGAAAACCTCTCAACTTTGCAGAGATGGCAATTTTTATCACTGTGTCCAATTTTGGAACTGTTTCCCCGTCGTGCCTTGCTGCTATCTCAGAAGAAAGGAAATTTAAGGAAACTTGTTATGATAACATTCAATTTACATTGTGTCATTTTTATTGAAACTTATTCATTTTAATATGGAATTTTTTTTGAAGTGTTGTTTTAATTCTGTTTATTTATTCGAGTGCTTGTGGATACACGGTATTTTTTGTTTTTCCGTCTGGTGCGTACACGAATAAATCAGAAGGTTTTCCGACGCGTGAGCTGGCCACATACAGTTGTCCATGTGAGAAGCACGGATTCTCCAAATCTAGTCCACACACTTGCAATGATTGTCCTTGTGCTTTGTTGATGGTCATTGCAAAAGCGAGTCGCACCGGAAACTGTAAACTTTCAGTATTGGAAAGATTATGAGGGCCCTGAGGGGGGCCGATATTTAACACATTTTTCTTGTTTTTTATTTTTGCCAGAAACCTTCGCGGGAGTGTACTCAACAGCTTTTAACAAACTATTATTATTATTTTATTTTTATTTTTGCCAGAAACCTTCGGGGGAGTGTACTCAACAACTTTCCAAAGTTACATGGCGATCAAATGAATGGTGTAGTAATGCATAAAGGACAAACAGACATACTTTCGTTGTTATATATATAGATACCCCTATATCTTTGCATAACACCACCAAAAGGGACCACAATGAGACTGACATACTACATAGTACACAGTTAGTGCCGGGTGCATTATTGGCAGGGTCACATCACAGACTCTGTGTTAGTGCAGCACTTGTGATGTGACGTGGGGAACTCTTTGCACTGTGTTAGACATATCAATGTAGCACAGTTAACAATTTCTGATTGTAGGCATTCACAGAAAGCCTGCTTCATCAGTATGCATGAGGCAGGATTCCTTCGGTGAATCCTTGTGATGAGGTATGAATGAAGAGGAGGTAATGCTGTTGAAATGCTGTAAGAATCTTTACTTGAGACATGAACTGACATTGAGACATTTTGGGTAACACATGAATAAATGTGCACTAACCACATGTTAAAGAGACATGGGAAATAAACATGAGAGAACATAGTTACTTCATCATAAAAACATGCAGATACTTGTAGAATAGATGAAATAATATTCATCAAAATAGGTTTATATTTTATTGACCATCATTTGTATATTATTGAAAATGTGTAATAAAATGTTAAAAGTGATGTACTCAAGTGTTATAAAAATTCGTAACCATCCTCGTGAAAATAGTAATTTGTGTGAAGAATTAAGGAAATCTAACATAATTTAAATAACTTTAAAAGTGACATTGAATGTTTCATTCCAAATTTCATCATCTGCATATGTGAAACTGTGCATCAAATGAGAAAAGCAAAAATAGTGCTTTTCAGTCATATTGAGTGCAAATATCATGAAAAGTTCAAATATTAATCTTCAAATATGTACCAATATAGAACACCTGAAACGAGTTTCATATTTTATGATTTGAAATATTTTTACTCGTTGGTTTAAAAAAAATAATTTTTATTGAATTTTATGGCAGTGGATGATTACTGGGTGTACAGAAAAGAAAAAGAGTCACAGTTACATCACCATTGAATAATTCATCACAGAGAAAAACATAATCAGCATTATCACAGTAGGAGTATGTACGAAGTAATAAAGCAAAAACAAACAGGTATTAAATATTTTAAGATGACATTTAAATCCAAGCTGAGCAATTATATCCAATTACTTATAGGTGCCCATAACTTTTGTCCAAACATCTTCTTTTTCTGACCCTTAAGTCTACACAACGCGATTTCAAGCTGGTAAATATTTAGTAATTTAGACTGCCAGTGAGAAAAAGCCGGGGGATCAGCTTCCAGCCAGCGAGATGTTATGCAATATCTGTATACAGACATGGCTATAAATAGAAAGTATTCCTCTTCCATCTTTATAATACCCATTTGCTTAGCTTGAACTCCTAATATCACTAATTCTGACGATAGTACAGGTGATGACTCCATTATGTTGTTTAAAAAACCTCGCACTTCTGATATAAACTTAGCTAATTTCGGACAGTAAAAAAGCATGTGGGCTAAATCAGCAGACTTATATCCACAACGACTACAATTAGTACCTTTTAATGCTTTCCATTTCGCCAGTGTAGATGGCGTATAATACAGATCAAAAACAGACCTAAAGTGCTGGCTTTTAAATGACCCATTAAACAAAACAATACTAGCCATTTTTAGAGATCTGGGTATGTCCACTTGCTCTATTCCAAGATATCTACACCATTTATCAGTATAGACCTCTAAATCCTCTTTAATTCTGTCAAACATCAGTTGGTATATCGTGCCAATTTTGCTTTTTCTCCTGCAGCTTTCCAGCACCTCAATTTTACTCATAAAACTGGCTTTTTGCAGATTTTTTGATTCTAGAAAGCTACGGATTTGAAGATATTTAAAGAAATCCCCTCTTGTAAGACTATATCTATCTTGTAAATAAGAATATGATACCAGTTGCCCATTCTGATATAGATCACAGAATGAACAGATTTTGAGATCGTACCACCTCTGCATAACAGAATCCCTAAAGATTTCAGGAAGTCGAGGGTTCCCCAAAAAGGGCGTACAATAGTTCCATTTTATACAAAAACAAAATCTTTTATTAAATTGTTTCCAAATTTCCCACGCTGAGATCAAAACTTTAAACTTCGTTTTTTTATAGTAACTCGGTTCTATAAACCTGAGCAAACATAGTCGAGCTTCAGCCCCAAGTAGCATTTCGTAAATTGAGGGTGTCATAGCTTAATCCAGCTTAAAATCCGGAAAAATTAAGATACCCATGATTTTTAGAAAAATTGCCCAATTATATAAGCGAAAATTCGGAAACCCTAGCCCTCCTCTAGTTTTTGGCATTACACACCATCTGAAGGATATTCTAGCTCTCCGGAAGCCCCATAGGAACCTAGAGACAGTTCTATCTAATAATTTATTTTAAAAAAATGAGGGGAACAAAAGTGGTATGGTGTGAAATAAATACAAGAATTTAGGAAATATAATCATTTTAACAGCATTTGTACGGCCATATAAAGATAAATGTAAATTATTCAGCCTCTCAAGGGTTCGATTAACAGAAAGCAGTAATGGATCTGTATTAAGCCTAACAATGTCTTCCCCTTTAGCTGAAATTGTCACACCAAGATAAGAGGCTGTAGAAACGAATACTATACCATCCGGTCTGCCTACATCCGAATGTATTACCTGGGTTTTCGTAATGTTTAATTTATATCCAGATAGTTCCCCGAATTCTTGAGCAAGTTTTCTAATTTTAGGTAAGGCAGATGCAACATCTGTCGTAATAATCGCAACGTCGTCCGCATAGGCGAAAACCTTATAGTCTATTTGATGTAATACAACCGGAGGGATCCCACTTTCTTTTATTAATCTGTTTAAATAAGGTTCGATATAAAACGCGAACAACAAGAGGGAACAAGGACACCCTTGCCTTGTCCCCCTTGTTATCGGAAAGGGGTCAGACGTGTCAGTAGCTATCCGAATTACTGCTTGGGGATTAGTGTATAATGCCTGCACAGCACAGATAAATTCCCTTGGAAGCCCTTTCCGAACCAAAACAGACCACAGGAACCCCCAGTCGACCCGATCAAAAGCTTTTGCAGCGTCCAAGAGAACTAAGCCGACTGGGGATCCCGTGGCCTGCGCCCAATCTAATAGAGTAATAATCCGCTTAACGTGATCAGTAGTATCCCGTTTTTTTATGAAGCCATGCTGGATCTTGGAAACTACCGTTGGCATTATGTCTTCCAGTCTGTTAGCTAGTATTTTGGAGAAAATGTTGCTATCTGATGTTATGAGGGATATCGGCCTATAAGATCCTAGTTCCTCTCCATTTTTCCCTTTCTTCTTAAAGATCACTATAGTAGCCAGGGACCAGGATATTGGTGAATATCCTTGAAAAGCTTGTTGAAAGATCTTGAGTAACTCGGGTTAAGCGTATTTCGGAAGACACAGTAAAATTCCAGGGGTATCATATCTGGCCCCATCGCTTTGCCTGAAGCTAACCCCAGAATAGCAGCTTCAATTTCATCCCAGGTAATTGGGGCACCCAAGAGTATATTATCTGCATCGGCAATTGGAGAATTATCAATATTCATCAATTAGTCCAATGGATCCCTATTTTCGGTACTAGCTTTATCCGATTTATTATATAGTAATT
Organism: Lissotriton vulgaris; assembly: GCF_964263255.1. NCBI lineage: Eukaryota > Metazoa > Chordata > Amphibia > Caudata > Salamandridae > Lissotriton > Lissotriton vulgaris. The sequence goes on along the minus strand of NC_141696.1, from coordinate 354,727,405 downwards.
TACAAAAACCACTGAATGCTTTTAATATCCCGGCTTGGGTTTCTTGAACTGCGCCTTCTAAGTCAACAATTTTTATTATATCGTTCATAACAGCTTTTTGTCTTAGCCTTTGGGCTAAGATTTTACCAGTCTGCTCATTAAATTCATAACATTCTGCCTTGTGTTGTTTGTATTTAATAGCAACCTGATCAGCTAAGTAGGCGTATAAAACAGCCCGTTCGATGGTTAAGAGACGTTGAGCTGACCAGATCTAATAGTAGTAACTAGTTGCAGTTTGGCCTGCCTGACTTTATCGGATTTGTAAGTAAATTCCTCCTTGGTTTTCCTACGCCGAAAATTGGAATAGCTGATGGTTTCCCCCCTTATGACTGATTTAAAAGTATCCCAAACGGTTTGAATTGAGGCTGCACCATTATTACGCGAAAAAAATTCTTGGATAATTTTAGACATGTGTGACAGATAGTTTGCCTCTAAAAGCAGACTCCTTTGAAACGACCATTGGCAATTTGAATTAAAACTCTGAGAGGGCAACGATACTTCTAATATAACAGGATTATGATCCGAAACTACTTGGGGCATAATATCAATATTAAACTTCTCCAAAAAAAAGGTAGAAATAAAAAAATAATCTAGTCGAACAAATTTCCGATGTGGTGATGAGAAAAAAGTGTAACCAGGGTCAGTAGGTTGACATTTATTCCAAGCATCAAATAACCCATTTCCTAATACTAGAGCTCGCAGAGCTATATACGTCCTGACCTTTCGACCTTTATATCTCCCTAGCGACCTGATATTGCACTCAGATTCCACATGAATATTTAAATCTCCGCAAAGAATAAGGGGTTGGGACCAAGAGGCAAGTTCTAAATTAACTGTGTCAAACAGCTCATTATCATCCAGATTTGGACCATATAAACAACATAACAAGAATTTATTACCCGCTATAATCATTTCCACTAGTCCCCACCGCCCCCCATTTGTCAGCTGAAGTTCTAACACATTTTCCAACCCCTTGTCTCATAAGTATCGCAATACCTCTTTTTACCCCTGTCTGCTTTGAGCAGACTAGAAGATCGAGCCCCAGACTATGTAATATATTCAGTTGACCCCAAGAAATATGTGTCTCTTGTAAACACAAAATATCAATCAGTAGAAGCTGAATTAATTTACGCAAGATCCCTATTTTCTTTGGGTTATTAAGGCCATTAATATTTAGTGTGCATATTTTTTTTTATTCATGATGACATAGAGTTAGCACCAAGCATGACATCATTAATCCTTCTCCACCAGCACTCGAGCCAAAAACACATACTATATTAATCTGTCTAACTGTGTACACCTTGAAATCTACCACTGCCTTACACCCCCACCACCACCCCCCATTTCCACCACACCCCCCTCCCAAAGAGTTTAATGGCTCGTCGTACAGTGTTTTTGACTTTTGAGCAGGTTGCCTGAGTGCGCTGATTTTCTGACTTACTTTCGGCACGATGACTCATCATGGTGTTATAGATAGTAGTTAGGGTTATTTCTTTAGGATTCATTGGAGCGTCCTCATTCCCAAATTCTTCTCCAGTTTTGGATCCAGTTTTTAGTACCACTTCTCCCACTGAATCCACAATGGTTGTTTCAAGCCCTTCACATGTTTCAGCGCGCACCTCACTGACCATACCGGTCGTACGTTTGCGAGCCTCTTTTCTTTCGCCTTCTGACAGTGGAAGCATTCGAATGTGGAGAAATCACATTATGTCTTGACTCCTCCAATCACGCTTCGACAGAACTACTATCTTCACTGTAGTCTGCCCAGTCTTTACTAAGATTCATAGTCTCATCTGAGGAGGGTACTGGGGTGAATGTAAGACATTGTTCTGCATTCTGTCCATCAACTGTGTTTTTTGCAGTGTGTTTTTTGCAGTCATCTGAGGAAGGGTCAGATAATGAAAAAAAAATCTGTACTGCTTCTTGTGGAACAAGCACCTCCAATACCTCTGGTGCCGGTGATATATCAGTGAGCCCAGGCCTTCTTGTATTTTGTAGTGTCGCACCAGAGTTAGAATCCAACATTGTGCCACCACAAGATTCTATGAGGACTCCATCTCCCATAATGCCACTGTTCCCAGAGGCCAAGTCCCGTAAACCCAGATGTATTAACCCACCGTCTATTGTATTAGCGCTAATAATTTGTGCCACCTCGTCATGATTCTGTGCAGTTTCGTCAATATCACTTGCATTGCGGTTTCTAGCTGCCTGCTTCTCAAACAGTGCTGGTAAAGTTAGGGCCCTTCCTTTCCCCGAGGTAGACACACCTGTGTCCGCTTCAATACTTGCCGGCATTTTCTTACACCGTACCTGCAATGTTTTCTTCTACGGCAGCTTTGGACGCGGTGCTCCTGGTGACGGCTTTAGTTTGCTCCTTGGGCTCTTTAGGCTCTTTAGGCGGCATTTTCTTCTTACGGGTTCCTCCACGGCCACGGACCATGAAACTTCGGAAACCAAATATCAAGACGGGGAAACGCCACAGCGGAATGCACCGCCGAGAAAGGAGCAGGCCAGCTTGCATCTGCGGACCGGGGAATCGTGTTGCAAACCTCCAGCTGAGTCAAATGGAGAGAGGAACCCTCAATATCAATTGCACTCCGCTTTTGCTGTTCACTGCTTACTGCTTGCGGCTTTTTTAAAAACTTAGCAAGAGCCATATTTTGAGCGTGTAGATACTTCACGTAGGTACCTCGCAGAAAGCCAAGTCAGTCCAGCCATAAAACAAAGCATTCTCCCACCAGGGCAGTCGGAGCAGGGAGCTGAGCTGCTCACACAGCCCACGCCACGGCAGCCATCTTGCCTCCATTTTTACTCGTTGGTACTTTGAAATTGCAGTAAAACATCACAGATTATTAACATATTTGAATGTTTATAAGTTGAAAAGGTCTATTAGAAATGTTGATTTACCTTTATGAAATGTATCTTTCATTACTTTATACCCTGTATATTCTGAAATTGACTTTGTTCTAGGCCTGCTTTTCTCATATTTTACATTGTCTTGTACTCGTGAGAAGCTTCGCAAACTTACAATGGGAAGCAAAACTGTTGCTTCCTAGAAGACTTCTCGCTTGCTCCGAAGGGGTGTTTGCAACAAAGTTGACATTTTGGGAACATTTGCTATGGAAAACTGTCCTCTTGAACTCACTCGTGTGCTTACTGCTAAATGATCATTGTTTGGAGGTTTACATGTGCCGAATGACCCTACAAATTGTGTGTTTAGCAGCACCTCTTCTTATATGTTTCTTCCTTTATGTCTCATGACCAGTAGCGGTCATTGGTGGGAGTAGCTGCCGGGCGGTGACGTGGGGAGGGGGAGGGGCAGGGTGGGGGGTAGTAATCTATGGATTATGGAGGATTACAGGTAAGTAAACATATCTATACTACTATTATAAAGAGAGAACACAAACCTTTGAGCCAGGTAAACTACAAAAGTAATGCACCAATCACTACACCCAATACACCATTTGAAAGGGGAGATGTGGCAGAAGGACATAGGCTATAGATATGTACACCATATACATTAAAAAATCAAAAACGCCAAAAGTGCTAAAGTAGTCCCTTGGGGGCGTGGGCGTGGCCGTGGGCGTCTCAAACAACAAATGTGGGCGTTTACAGGGCCATGCCAAGTGCAAATAACAAACATAAACCAAGCGACTTCACAACACACTTACATATGCACACATAGAGCGGAAATGCGCTTTCACTGATTTAGAATGCACACTATGCAGACATAGAGCGGAAATGCGCTTTCAATGAATTTCTAACAAACATTTGCAAATCCCAACACATACAGCGGAAATGCGCTTTCAATGAATTTAAATTCACACATACAGCGCGGTAACACCAATATACAAAAACAGCAGAGGTACGCGCTATAAGAAATATACACACATTCGTTGCAGTTACCCAGACAACATTGATGCCTTCGCATTAAAAACGGGCGGGCCTTCCATCGACGAGGAGTGTCAAATGACGCCACACTGGGGGCAGGATTAATCGCATACTACACCAATCACAACGCACTAAAGAAAACACACACACGATTTCGGCTTACCAAAAAAAAGTCTTTAACCATTGGCCATTGACCAACGACGTCACAGGGGGGTAAGCACGAACAAAAAAAAAGCCAACATTTCTTAACGGAGAAACGCAATCGACTGCGCATTCACGAGACTTTCCTCACATCTTGCGGACAAGATAAAACGCTTACAATAAGACATACGAATAACGAAAATAACACAACTGCCCATAATCACTCGAGCACTGCCAGGACTTCACCACACAATTGACAAAACGAAAGGGAAACTTCTTTGAAGGGATACAAAAACGATCACACGAAAAGAGCCTTCGAAAGAAAAAAAAACATTAAACAGGTGACACAACACTTTCCTCACATCTTGCAGACAACATAAAACGCTGAAAACAATACATACGAATTAAAAAAATAACACAAGTGGGCCAAATCAGTTGAACAGGGCCAGGACTTGCACAGACATCTCTTCTGGGGGGCGGGCGGGGGCCCTGAAGCAGCCTTTTGCTCCCGGACAACGTCGGGACGGGCTGCTAGTAAATAAATAAAACAAATTTCGTTGCGCGCACTGCATCCTCAAAAGCAATGCAGTGCACGCAACAAAATTCGAGACTCCGCTGGCTCTTTCCCTTTGGACTGACGCATAAGTTGTGTGCGCCATAGTTTGAATACTTCTTGATGGGACACTGCCCATGAGCTATCGTGGCTCATGTCCTGGCTGAACTTTCCGAAACCCTTAGTCACTTTATGGCAATCCCAAATTAATTTGACTATCCTGTACTCATTATGCAAGAAATGTTTATTATTAATGTGATGATATCCATTGACATTTTTGATAAACTAATCTTTAGCTAGAAACCTGAGTCTATGGTTTATCAGGACTTGTCTCTTTGAGTTGACTGTGCACTCAAAATTCATTTATTAATGTCAAGGAGAGATCAGCTTAGAGAAATCTCAGAGCATCAGGTACTAATGTTATTGTTTTGTATTGCCCTAGCAGAATTATTGGTTTGCATGATTTTAGTCCGGCTCAATTTCTTCAGCGTTTTGGACTAGAAGTGATAATTCTTTATTTGTGTAGTTTGGTCTTGAGGGTCATATACATGAATCTAATTATTAGTCTGGTCCTCATTGGATAGCCGGATATTAGATCCCCTGTATCCAATCCCTCACTGGCAAAAAGCAAGATCCATTGGAGGACCAAGTGAGTGTTGGAGAGATAACGGTAATAAGGAAAATCTGAATTAAAAAGGGCCCAGGTTCCACTAAAATCATGGGACAACAGACCCCCATCTCTAATTTTGCATTAGCAATAATGCAACTCCTGTCCATTAAATTAACAGGACTTGCTTTGCCGAAAAATACTACCTTTACAAAAGAGACAGGGGAGAACACAGCAGTCCATGGGACCACTGCCTGCTTCCTCCAAAGCCCACTGGTGTCATTTGCACAATGCAAACAGGCTCTTTGAAACAGCTGGCTATGTGCGGTTTGCTACTAAATGGCAAGGGAAGTGAGTAGCCTTTCAAGGCTTTGTCATCACATAGTTGGCTGCGAACCATTGGTACATTTCCTTCCAAATTATAAGAAAGTGAGAACAGCTGCTGGCTGAATTTTTCTCTTGCAACTCACAGGGAATGGTGTGGGCTAGGAATATCAAAGCAGAATATTAATCAGTCACAATGTCATGATCAGAATATTGAGGGACAAAATATTGAAAGGTAAGTTTGAATAGATTTTCAATTTCTAAATCCAGATATATGTACCTTGGTGATATATGTATCTTCAAGGTATGTTAATGTGAAGTTATGAATAGTAAATCCAGTCCTCATTCTGTGTACTCACCGCTTCGATATTTTATACCACAATGTTCCTTTCACAATATTGAGTCCAGCTTATATTCTGGCTTCAATTTTCCTGTCCAAAATCCAAGGAATCCTAGGAATCACAAAATTGAGATTATGTGCAGCTAAGACATTCCTTAAAATCGTACGTTAATACAAAGCCTTTGTAAAATCGGGCCCTTAGTGTTTTTCTGTGCAATGCCATTGAACATAGAAAAGCTCTGCTGAAGGTAATCCTATAGAGAAATAATGTGTATACCTTTTCCCATTTGGCTGCATTTCATTAGATATACCTTTTCCCATTTGGCTGCATTTCATTAGATAGAAAGTTGTTTTGCTTGGTGTTGAAAATGATCTTGCTATGCAGGGAAAAAGTCGGTGTGGGAGAAAGTAATGATAATCCAGGACATTTTGCAAACTTTGAGAATGCCAAAAAGCAGAAACTACAGAAAACTCATGAATGGAAAAAAACATTTTTTTTAATTTTAAAAAAAGCTTTCCTTGAACTTCTCTGGACTTTCAGCCAATACGGCTGATTAAATGATAGCACACCCTCGATATGCCAACTGTAGCGCCAGTATTTACGGTGCCTAGTGCTTCATCTTGTCTTTGCGTATACAGCCATGAATGGAGCCAGACCACCAGAATTGAAACATTTACAGAGGGATAAGGGGCTGACTGAAGAGGGACAAAGTCATGACTTTACAGAAGGAGCCAGAGAAGTGCCCAGACAGTTAGATGGAGGAATGAAAAAAGTCTGGGAATGGGGTAGCAAGAGGAGTCTTAAAGCAACAGTGGACCAATGGTGATCATGCCCATAGGCACGACTGTACAAATAAAGCTGGTGGAGGAGCACAATTTAGACTCCATTCCTTTCATGTCATCAATGCACAATCTGCATTTATATTTGACATTACATCTACTGGGTGCCTTAATAATGTTAACACGTGTGAACATATAAACGCATTAATGAAATGTAACTGCCGAGAAAGAAAAGCTTATAAACGGGTGCACTAATGTTCAGTCAAACATGAAGATGTATTCTGTATCCATGTTGCATTTATACTTTAAGTCAAATTTGTATATATTCTGAAAGTCATATTAGAAATTGTAATCATGTACGCACTTATTCACATTTGCATTTGCTTTTGAATTATATGTGCACAAGTGTAACCATGTATTTAAAGTGCACATTTAAATATTAATTAAAGTTAGACTGAGTAAAGGCCTTGGGATTCTGAAATATGCTTTGCTTGGTTAGAGTGTTCTTTGCTTTGCAGATGTGTTCTTAACGTTTCATTAGCTAGAGAAAAGGAGTATTGTTGTATGTATTAGTTTCTTGATAGTAAGGTCTGAGGAAAGAAATCACCGGTAAGAAACGTGAAGCCCTATTGAGCAGGGGAAGCCTCCTATTTATCGCGTATCAGGAATGGAGGGATATTCAAGGCTGCAGCATCTGTCCAAGTTCTGTGGGATGGGAAATTCGGGTAGTGTTGTAAATGCACAACATGAGGATGGACACAATAGACTTCTGGAGGGGTGGGAAGAGATAAGATTGTTGCTGAAGTCTCTGTTGTTTTAATTAGTGTTCACACTGTTAGAAGTTAAGGCAGATTCCCTTAGACTTTGAGTGGTGCAGACCTCTTAGTTTTCTTTATTCTTGCATTAGTGAAGCTTCACACTAAACATTTATTCCAATTCTGGGACACTTTTACTGCAGTCTTCACTAGGCTCTCAACTTCCTGCATTTCCGTATTGCCTTGAGACTATATTCTATGAATCATCCTTATTCTAGATATACAGTCTTGGCTGAATACTTTAGAACTTATTCATGTTTGAGAGAATTAGAGTTTGTTTAAGGAGCACATATTTGCAGTTCTCAGTGTTTGTATTGATGTGGCTGTGAATAATTTGTATCTCATTATTTTTAAACTGAACCAATTGCAATATTTTATCTTGCCAGCTGTAATCCTGTATCTCTTTAATATTTTCCAGACATGCATATATATCGGATTGACTATTAATTGGGAATAAAACTACTTAACTCCAATTATTAAATTGACTCATGGTCCTTATTGTGAGGCCAAATGGGCTTCACAAAAGTTAAATTGTTTATCATTGTTAACTCACTTTTTGTCTCAGTCAACTTAAAAAGATTCTTCAGTGGGTGTGACCAAGGCGGCCAACATGGCGGCCACTCACTAGCGGAGCTCCGTCCAGAACCCAATTATCCGGTTTAATTTTGGATTTACTGCTGCTGCCTGGAACCCATTTCTGGCCAGGTGGCCAGCGGCTTAGTGGTGCTGGTCCTGTCCGTGGCCAGGCTTGACCACAGCAGGCATATAACCGGTGAGCTGGTTGGGCCTGTGTGCCGCCCTGCAGCAGGGCACTAGAGCCACGGTTGTGCCCGGGGCTTCCTCATTGCTCGGGGTGCTGATTGAGGCAGCCGGAGGGCCCGCGGTTCTTCTGTCCCCGCTTCGCCTGGATGGGGGTGGGCACATATTGGGGCTGAGGCCATTAGTAGGGCTCACTGTCTCCTAGACGATGGGGCTGCGGTGCAGCCTTGAGGTCATGGCCTACACATCCTGAAGTAGGGACGGCGTTGCTGCACATATCAGTGCAGTGCCCCTGGGGTGCGCCCCTGCCTGGAGATTGTATGTGCGGTGGGCGCTCCACTTCCCATCCCTGGTGTTCTGCTCAAGTTGTGGGCCATGCCTGGCTGTGTATTGTGATTAGTGGCACCAGCTCCAGGCCCACTGACTCAGGGACGCAGGGGCTCCTGTGAGGTACGGTACCACTGGGATGAGGTTTGGCCCGGAGGAGACGGCCCACTCCTCCTGTCACTGAAGCAGACTGGCTGCATGAGCTGATGCAGAGCCCCTGAGGTGAGACCCCAGACTGCTTCATCCTATGGGCGGGGGTTTTGCTACAGTCACCACTCTTCTTCCTCATGCCCTGCCTGAGCTGGGGCCCAGCTCAGGCAGGGCATGAGATTCCCTTCAGCAGAGCTTTTCTATGTTCAATGGCATTACACAGAAGAACACTAAGTGCCCGATGTTACAAAGGCTTTGTATTAACATAAATTGTAAGGAATGTCTTAGTTGCACATAATCTCAATTTTCTGATTCCTTGGATTCCTTGGATTGTGGACAGGAAAATTGAAGCCAGAATATAGGCTGGACTCAATATTGTGAATGGAACATTGTGGTATAAAATATCAAAGCGGTTAGTACGCAGAATGAGTACTGGATTTACTATTCTTAACTTCACATTAAAATACCTTGAAGATACATATATCTGGATTTAGAAATTGAAAATCTATTCAAACTTACCTTTCAATATTTTGTCCCTCAATATTCTGATCATGACATTGTGACTGATCAATAATCTGCTTTGATATTCCTAGCCCACACCATTCCCTGTGGCTTGCAAGAGAGAAATTCAGCAAACAGTTGTTCTCACTTTCTTATAATTTGGAAAGAAATGTACCAATGGTTTGCAGCCAACTATGTGATGACAAAGCCTTGAAAGGCTACTCACTTCCCTTGTCATTTAGTAGCTATCCGCACATAGCCAGCAGTTTGCAAGAGCCTGTTTGCATTGTGCAAATGACACCAGTGGGCTTTGGAGGAAGCAGGCAGCGGTCCCATGGACTGCTGTGTTCTCCCCTGTCTCTTTTGTAAAGGTAGTCTTTTTCGGCAAAGCAAGTCCTGTTAATTTAATGGACAGGAGTTGCATTATTGCTAATGCAAAATTAGAGATGGAGGTCTGTTGTCCCATGATTTTAGTGGAACCTGGGCCCTTTTTGATTCTTATTTTCCTTATTACCGTTATCTCTCCAACACTCACTTGGTCCTCCAATGGATCTTGCTTTTGCCAATGAGGGTTTGGATACAGGAGATCTAATATCCGGCTATCCAATGAGGACCAGGTATTGGACAACCGACCTACAAACTAATAATTAGATTCATGAATATGACCCTCAAGACCAAACTACACAAATAAAGAATTATCACTTCTAATCCAAACCTTCTGAAGAAATTGAGCCGGACTAAAATCATGCAAACCAATAATTCTGCTAGGGCAATACAAAACAATAACATTAGTACCTGATGCTCTGAGATTTCTCTAAGCTGATCTCTCCTTGACATTAATAAATTAATTTTGAGTGCACAGTCAACTCAAAGAGACAAGTCCTGATAAACCATAGACTCAGGTTTCTAGCTAAAGATTAGTTTATCAAAAATGTCAATGAATGTCATCACATTAATAATAAACATTTCTTGCCTAATGAGTACATGATAGTCAAGTTAATTTGGGATTGCCATAAAGTGACTAAGGGTTTCGGAAAGTTCAGCCAGGACATGATGCGACAAGATAGCTCATGGGCAGTGTCCCATCAAGAAGGATTCAAACTATGGCGCACACAACTTATCCGTCAGTCCAAAGGGAAAGAGCCAGCGGAGTCTCGAATTTCGTTGCATGCACTGCATCGCTTTTGAGGATGCAGAGCGCGCAACAGAATTCGTTTTATTTATTTATATGATAACTTACCTGTAATCCTCCGTAATCCATAGATTACTACCCCCACCCTGCCCCTCCCCACATCACCCCCCTGGCAGCTACTCCCACCAACGACTGCTACTGGTCATGAGACATAAAGAAAGAAAGATATAAGAAGAGGTGCTTCTAAACCATGACCTGGGAGCTGGCCGGGCCTACGCTGTGCCCTGGGACTGAGGGGGCTCACTGGCTGGACCTTTGGGGCACAGAGGCCTGTGGACAGTTAAGGGAGAGGCCGCCTTACTTGATGGCCGGCTGTTGCTGTGCCCCCTGGGGGTCTGGGCCTGCCCCAGATGTGGCCACCACTGGACGCCATTGGCTGCGCAGACGCCAGCACCCACAGGGCAGCCAGAGACTGTGGCCTCGCACTTACCTGCTGGGTGGGTTCTAAGCAAGGATCAGTGTTGAGTCTCCTGGAGCGTGGGCATTCTTCCCTAAATAACACAGGACCATCACTCAGTGAAACAGCCTCTATGAGCCTGTGACCTTCCATGGCACGATGCACGGCCCCTCCATCCACCATAGCAGGCCGAGGTGGTTCCTGGAAGCGACCCGGAGCCAAGGTTTCTACCTGTCTCTGGCATATGTCATATCCTCCCCTCCCTTCCCTAGGGTGGTGTGTCTAGAATACGTTGGCGCTGCCGCAGACCAGTCTTTTGCGACTACTGTGGTTCCTTGTGGTGCCTTTATCATAGGGAAAGACAAAGTACTGTGTTCCGCTTCGACGCAAATGCAAATGGAGCACTATACCACGTGGTTTGTTTCCGGTCCTGCCAGTTCTTTCGATTGCAGGAAACCCACATCTACATCTAATGATCTTGCAGTCATCCAACAAGCTATCCAGTTCTCACAGGCAGCGGTGGAGCCAAGGTCGGAGAGGTCAGAATGGATATGGTGTTACTCCAACAAGACCTCATCAATGCTACAGCTTGAATCACAGAGGCGGAATCCTGGATCTCTTGACAACTTCTACTTGGTAACCAGGTAAAAAAAACACAATATGGGTGCTCAACTGAAGTATAGGGCACTGTATGAATTAAAGATATGTATCTAGGGGGGTGCTCCAAGGGGAAGAGTGGTTGGTTACCAATTCTACCACATAAATTCCTTCAGAAAGAAGGAATACAATACAAAGCATAAGTGTTCTACCTCGAGCACACAAAACAATATTTACAGTCAAAAAAATATTTTTATAATTCGAAAATATTGAGACAGTCTCTATACGTTGATTCAAATTTTTATTTTCTTTATTCCAATATTCACAGTCCAGTCTGTTTCCAAGATACAGCTTGATGCAAAGATAAATTCACAGATAGCCAACACGTGTTTTGTCTTGCGTTTTAGCACAAGAAAGACTTCTTCAGGGCTGTGAAACCAAAGAGAAAACAGTCAGTTACACTACAGTTTAGACACATCATTTCACTGTAGTCTATCCTACACCCATGATAAACTTTCAAAGAGTGCCCATCACCAAAAAGATAGTCCTTCTTCAAAAAAGTAGAAACAGCAGTCTGAGCAAGAATAGGGAAAGAACCTACACCACACCAAAAAGACATAAGTAAGGCACTTGAGTAGGCACCTGATTTGATCTTCAGTGTCTCCCGCTATTAAACTATATTCATCAATCTTGAAATATCACCTTATATTGTTGTATAAAAAGACCCCTGTATATATACACAAACACCTTCATTAGTTATCCAAGATGCCTTCCTCTATGGTAATGGTATATAACATATCTAAGGTTACATTCACCTTCTAACTTGCTGCTCAAATCCTTGCAAGTGACAGGGTCAACAACGTCCTTGTGATTTATTAGAGGGAAAATCAAAGTTTCCACTGGCTAAAATACAGAAAATAAAATTATATATAGTGTGTATATTTATACACACTCATTGGCAATGCATGTATTAATTTAAAGTCACCTGCCGTTGCGATTAATATTTAAAGCACAACACTACATGGTGATTGATTGTATACTCGCTCACCTTATTTATGCGCACAGGAGTAAGATCAGACATGCGATAAATCTCGGATAATACAGTTTTGTAAAGTAGTTGATCACATGTTCATGACCTACAATTCCCAATACCATAGCTGTCGCAATTGAGCAGGGGCAAAGATATTTCTTCTTGAATTGCCCTACACTGCTCATTATATTTTTCATGTCATAACCAGAGTTATAGTATTCTCTGTTCTTGTAACAAAAACTATCGACGTTTAATATTAAATAGTTTCAGAGCGATAGGTACTAGAATTAAGACTCATCATCTGTCAGCGGATAAGTATATAGGTACTTGATAATATGCCCCTCTTCCCCTTTATATCGAATTATCACAGTTAAGCATAAGGTACTACGGTCTCGGCTTGCAAAGTAATTCCTGGAGAGACTGTTATCTGTGCGGATTTTAAACTTTGAAATAAGTTATATGTGCATACAACTTCAAGTAAAACACTGCAGTCATCATCTTTGTCATCCTATTTATCCCAATTTACATAACCATACGCGATCCTAATCACGTACGTTAGAACGCAACTCTAAGCACCATCTTAGAGTTGTTTAGTTTGCATGTAATATATCATCACAACTCTTAATTTTTGAGTTTTTATTATACAAAATAAGAGTCTACCATACTATATTTATGTCATGTGTATGTACATATTAAGTGGTAATATTAAATAAAGCTTTGTGTACATCATATACTTTAATTTACCAGCCATAAGTTTCTACCACTTTCAGTTATTAACGCAGTGTTAATTTGAAATTTGCAATACTATGCTTAATTATTCTAGTTCCTGAGGTTAAAAATAAGTATTGGTAAATTTATTTTCCACGATAACCTTGATCTTAATCATCGTCAAAATTACGCCGCCATCTTAAATTCAGTTCACACGAGTTTTAAATTATATTTTATATATATATATAGTTTGGTATTCATCTTACAGTAGCTGTTGTAAATTAGTATTTTCACAATATATAAAAAAGTTCTCTTGATTATTATATATGCTGACAAAAATGTTCTTTTCTCTGCATGGCATTCAGTCACTTAGCTATGGTCTTTAGCGTGGTGATGATTCTAGATGTACCGTTCTATTATAGACTCTTGTTATTCTATTTATCTGCAAAAAGTATTGGTAAACTCATATGCAATTGATAATCCTTATTGCTCCTGTCATAATAAACATACGCCGTCCTCTTAAAATAGTAGAGTTCACACAGATTCTAAGTCGTAATCTCTGTGTATATATTCTGATTCTTATTATTCGGTATGTAACTAACATAATTTACAAAATGTATCCAAACTATTCAATAGGTAAAAAATAGTACCTAAACCAAGATCGACACCTTTGTGTCTAATAAGATGTAAAGAACTCTCCTGAGACGTGAAATTGTAGAAAGAATAAGTCCTTTATTAGATTCACCAACACAGGCTCCACATGAGGCAGAGCGCAGGACATGCAGCCACATTGTGAGTCATCAGCTGTCAACTCTCAACATTCCAACTGACAGCGCATGACAGCAAGTGGTGGTAAGGTGTCCACACAGGGACACAAGAATGAAGTAACAACATACGGTGTCCTTGCAGGGACACACAAGTATAAACATAACACATCCCCCCCTTAGGAAAGGAAAAAGAGAGTGAGATAGAGAGTGAAAGAAAGAGAGAGAGAGAGAGAGAGAGAGAGAGAGAAAAGTAGAAAAAGAGATACATGAATAATGCAAGTAACATTAAGGTAAATGGATGTATGTGGGCTACCCAAAAATGTAATCTGAGAGTTTTACAGGAGGTAACAATCTTCTTCCTGCCCTGCTTGTGCTGAGGGGAGAAGGTTGACATGCAAGGGTGTGGAGAGCAGCTGCCATCCGACTTTACCTGTGATGTTGCGATTAGATAAAACACGCACAGGTGCGGCCGTGGGCTGCAAAGTCGTGCTGAGTGCCGTGGTATTGGAGGAGAGAGTCTCATAGTCAGATTCATTGTCAGACACTCCAGAAGGGGCACTGCTGGGTTTACTGGTTATAGGAAGCTCACTGAAAGGATTTATAGGCATGGTATTGTCTGGGTCCCTTAAGGTTTGTTTGCACAGGGAGAGGGCAGAGAAGTGCCACACCCTACTATTGCTCAAGAGAACAGAATTGCAAAACACCTTGTATACTGATAGGGGTCGGGAGTACCTATCCTGGCCCTTGCTTATGTGCCGCCTTCTCTTGACCTTGACTGTGTCCCCGACGTTGAGCACAATGGGTTTGCAACCATGCTTTATGTTGCACCTGACTTTGCAACTGGATTGTGCCTGCACCAATCTTTCCCTTACACGGTCGGCTGACCAGTGTACTCTTTTGGCGGCTTTGACCCAACCCCTATTGTCTTTGGACAATGGTGTCCTGCCCCGCATAAGTTCAAATGGGCTATGGCCAGTGGTGTCGCTCGGTGTGATGCGATAAGCCCAAAGTGTTTTGAGAATTGCCTGTCTCCAGCTTAGGTTGTTACTAGAGGCCAACTGGAGTATACCTTTGGAGACCCTGTTAAAGCGTTTAACGGCACTGTTGCCCGCTAGATGGTAAACACAAGTTGTCTTATGCTCTATTTGTTTTCTTTGCATGTAAGTCTTGAATACGTCTGACATCAATTGGGGGCCATTGTCACTGACTATCTGTTTGTGGAGAACTTAGGTGTGAACACGTCATCTAAAAATCTAACTATCCATACAGAATCAGGTTTTTTTACAAACTTGAGCTCGGGCCACTTTGTAAAATGATCGATAACGACGATTACGTACCACTGCTCCATTTGTTGTAGTATGGGACCCATGATGTCCATGAGAAAGGGAAACTGCTCAACAACCATGTTGTCATTGAGGTCGCGTAGGTCTACACACAACCTCAGGTTGCCATTGAGTCGTTTGACCACGATCATGGGTGCAACCCACTCTGAAGCTTCACCTTGTTCAATGATGCCGTCCTCAAGAAGCTTGTCCAGTTGCGCTTTCACTTCATCTTTAATGGAAAAGGGTACATTTCTTGCTTTATGTACCACTGGGATGGCATCCGGTTTTACTTTGATTTTTTGTTGGTACCCTTTCAGGCACCAACTTCACCCCTAAAAATTCTTGGGTTTTTGCACAACATGAACTTGCCATATTTGCCATTGTTGCTTTGGACTACTAAGACTGAGTCTGATTTGCTCGGGACGAGTATAATTCCAAGATTACCCTGATCCACGCACCCCAGTACTGAGGGACCCACAGAGGATACATACAGTTTTCTAGTAGACTCTCTCCCCTTGAATGTGAAATGTAGCTTCCTGAAACCACATCCATCAATTGGGGCACCCGTAAATGACTTAATAGTAATGTCTGCTTTATCAAGTTGTCCTCCAATGTGAGGCTGAAACTTCTATTCCCAGACTTTGCAGTTGACGATAGTGTATGGGGAACCTGAGTCAGCAACAATATTGATTTCAACCCACCCAATGGTCATGTTACAGACAGGCTTCTGTTTTTTTGGGGGCGCTGGCATCACTGATTTTATTGACATGCTCGTATTCTATGTTTATAACAAACATGTTGACATTGTCTATATCAGATGTGTCCTAGTAGGTTGCTTCTTCCTTATCAATGAGTCTGACTGAACGTGAATATTTCTTCTGGCAAGCCTTCTGAACATGTCCAATGATGCCACAATATGAACGCCTTACACCATGAGCAGGACATTTCATATCATCAGCCATATGGGAGGTGTTTCTGCACCTGTAGCAACGCCTCTTGTTGCTACTCAGTGGTTTGTTGTATTAAGTTTTTTTTTTAGCCTTTGTTGCTCCAGGTCTGTTTGGGGGTGCGCTTGGACTCTGTTACCTTACTCACAGAATCTCCCTCCTTCTTCTCTTTGTTCTCATGTAGAACTGCTTTAGCGCAACGACCTGTAAGATCAGCTTTTCTCGCAATGTCTATAAAGTTTTTGTAGGGAGTATTCGCCCTTGGCTCATAAACTGTCTTGAATGTTAGAATTGGACCCTTGCATGACGATCTGGTCTTTAATAAACTTGCCATGAAATCCCCAAAGCGACAATTGATGGCTAGGTTTTTTAGTGCTGACACAAAATCATCGATAGATTATTCCTTGCCCTGTCTCCTATGGAAGAACGTATACATATCCATTCCCACGCAAAATGTTGGTTTGTAGTAAGTATTGAGGTCATCAATGACTTTTTGAAAAACATTGCCCTCCCCTCTACCTTTTTTGTTGATGCTATTATACACCTTGATACCACCAAGACAGTGCAGCAAAATTGTGTACTTCTTCTCAGCTTTAAATTCTTCATCATCATCAACATTTGAAATGGGGATATCTTAGCACCGTAGCAGGTCGTTTGCTGTGGGTCGTGGACTCTGCTTGGACCCTTCTCTCCCTTCTGCCGGATTTACAACTTGCGGAACCCGCTTCGCGGGTCCCGCTGCGCACCAGCGCCACAGGGGAGCTTTGTTCTATCAACGTGTGAAGGTCAAGGGCTGCAAGCGTGCGGGGCAGGACTTCACATCCCAGAATCCCCTGCACACCGCGCCCCTCATCACCTGGCCGCTCTCCCTGGACACACGCCCCGCCTGTAACCATCAAAAGGCCTGAGAGGACAGATCGCCGTGGGATATCTTAGCACCGTAGCAGGTCGTTTGCTGTGGGTCGTGGACTCTGCTTGGACCCTTCTCTCCCTTCTGCCGGATTTACAACTTGCGGAACCCGCTTCGCGGGTCCCGCTGCGCACCAGCGCCACAGGGGAGCTTTGTTCTATCAGCGTGTGAAGGTCCAGGGCTGCGAGCGTGCGGGGCAGGACTTCACATCCCAGAAGCCCCTGCACACCGCGCCTCTCGTCACCTGGCCGCTCTCCCTGGACACACGCCCCGCCTGTAACCATCAAAAGGTCTGAGAGGACAGATCGCCGTGGGATATCTTAGCACCGTAGCAGGTCGTTTGCTGTGGGTCGTGGACTCTGCTTGGACCCTTCTTTCCCTTCTGCCGGATTTACAACTTGCGGAACCCGCTTCGCGGGTCCCGCTGCGCACCAGCGCCACAGGGGAGCTTTGTTCTATCAGCGTGTGAAGGTCCAGGGCTGCGAGCGTGCGGGGCAGGACTTCACATCCCAGAAGCCCCTGCACACCGCGCCTCTCGTCACCTGGCCGCTCTCCCTGGACACACGCCCCGCCTGTAACCATCAAAAGGCCTGAGAGGACAGATCGCCGTGGGATATCTTAGCACCGTAGCAGGTCGTTTGCTGTGGGCCGTGGACTCTGCTTGGACCCTTCTCTCCCTTCTGCCGGATTTACAACTTGCGGAACCCGCTTCGCGGGTCCCGCTGCGCACCAGCGCCACAGGGGAGCTTTGTTCTATCAGCGTGTGAAGGTCCAGGGCTGCGAGCGTGCGGGGCAGGACTTCACATCCCAGAAGCCCCTGCACACCGCGCCTCTCGTCACCTGGCCGCTCTCCCTGGGCACACGCCCCGCCTGTAACCATCAAAAGGCCTGAGAGGACAGATCGCCGTGGGATATCTTAGCACCGTAGCAGGTCGTTTGCTGTGGGTCGTGGACTCTGCTTGGACCCTTCTCTCCCTTCTGCCGGATTTACAACTTGCGGAACCCGCTTCGCGGGTCCCGCTGCGCACCAGCGCCACAGGGGAGCTTTGTTCTATCAGCGTGTGAAGGTCCAGGGCTGCGAGCGTGCGGGGCAGGACTTCACATCCCAGAAGCCCCTGCACACCGCGCCTCTCGTCACCTGGCCGCTCTCCCTGGACACACGCCCCGCCTGTAACCATCAAAAGGCCTGAGAGGACAGATCGCCGTGGGATATCTTAGCACCGTAGCAGGTCGTTTGCTGTGGGCCGTGGACTCTGCTTGGACCCTTCTCTCCCTTCTGCCGGATTTACAACTTGCGGAACCCGCTTCGCGGGTCCCGCTGTGCACCAGCGCCACAGGGGAGCTTTGTTCTATCAGCGTGTGAAGGTCCAGGGCTGCGAGTGTGCGGGGCAGGACTTCACATCCCAGAAGCCCCTGCACACCGCGCCTCTCGTCACCTGGCCGCTCTCCCTGGACACACGCCCCGCCTGTAACCTTACGGACTACCTATATAAGGGTAGGTCAGTTCCCGCCAAGCGGGAGCGCGCGGGAGCGTCCCGGGAGAAGCCCGGGACAAGGGCGGGACCGTCTGTGGCCGTCAGTGGACTGTAGTGGACGGGCGG
Source organism: Lissotriton vulgaris (assembly GCF_964263255.1). Classification (NCBI taxonomy): domain Eukaryota; kingdom Metazoa; phylum Chordata; class Amphibia; order Caudata; family Salamandridae; genus Lissotriton; species Lissotriton vulgaris. Next base: position 354,708,704 of record NC_141696.1, on the reverse strand, counting down.
GCCACCCCTCTAACAACTTTACTAAAGGTGAGCACTTATTACGGATAATAAAATGGGTGACAACGAGAACATTGATGTAGAAAACAAGATTGCTGACACTTCTGTCTCCCTTATTACTTCCTTTGAGTCAATGATAGACTCTGCCTTCAACGAAATAGTGGAGACCGAGAGAAGGTTCTCTATGGGTTCTTTTTCTACTATTAACAAAACGACTCCCACAAGTAGCTCTAGCGGCACCAATGGAAGTGCACATATAAATCCAGAAATAATTGTGGTGAAATCATTACATCCCTTTGTTGACGAGCCCACTATTCTGGATGATGAAAACACTGTCATCTACACAGCACAAGTTTCTGCCTCCACAACATCAGTGGCAGCAACGCCAAAGCCAACAATGACAGCGACATCCCCGGTATCCCCTCAGATAGAGAGTGTTTCTACAATTGTAACTGCCTCGCAGGATGATGTCATTAATGTGGACATCATTGACTCTAGTAGTAACAAGCCGGGCAGGGAGAAACGCAAAAGAGGCACATCTAAGCAAAGTGCGAATAAAAGAAAACAGCCTGTATTCCACAAAAACCAACCAACACCTCAAAGTCTGTGGAATAAAAATAAATCATCGGGGGTACAAATCGTCTTGACAGAGGATAAAGAGGATAAAGACTCCGCAGACTTGGATAGTATTTCTGATGTATCCATTACTAATCCATGTGGGAACTCTAAAACTACATGGACCCAAACTACAATAATGGGCGATAATTATAATCTATCCAGACAGAACGGAAATATGATAGAAACCATAGTTGATACTATTTTTAACCGGATTGAAAAACAAATGATCAGCCAGTTTAATAATGTTTTTAAAAGACTTGATAGATTGGATAACCTGGTTAAAACTGGTGAAACAAAAAGGAAAGGGTCAATCATCTTGGACCAAGTTAGAGCAGATCGCCTTCTGAAGGAATTGGAAACTGCAAACAATATATTGTCATCAAAAAAACAGGTTAACACCAGTACCGCGGGTGGGGCACTAAGCAATTTTGTTTCTGCTTCTCCTTTGACGGAACAATCATCAGTTAAACCCACAACCACTAAAAAGGGGCCAGCTATGAGTAAGGTTAATACGTCCACGAAACCAACCCCTATACCTGCCCCTAGGAAAGTTGTTATTCCATCGACTTCCAACACCTCTGTTCCGAGCAACAATAGTGGCCAAACAGATTTAAGCGCAGCTCCAAAATCGTCTGCGGCTAACAACAACGTGGGTACTGGCCCCCAAGGGTCTACTAAATCTTTTAAACATCAAGGACCAGCATTACACCTGCCACCGGATGCTTGTCCTTTTGTTCTGGTTCTAGCAGGTGTCCCGCCATTGAGGGAGGATCAGGGGGAATCATGGGTACAATTGCGGAATAAGAGCATAGACTGGCTAACCAAACACAAAGGTGCTGGTTTTGACATCTCTAGAGAGATTATATCTGCGCGTAGGGTATCGTGGGTTGGCCCCTTACTCAGGGACAAGGAAGGTGACTGCGTAGTCCTTAACTTTAATAATCCTGGGACAGTAAGAAACCTCCTAAACAGAAATTGTAACTATTCAACCATCCCAACTGTTGCAACTATGTTACCCTTGAGTTATTTCTACAGACAACCGACCACACAACCTCGCCCACCCCCTATGCAATTCTCAGTGCCATTTATGCATCCACAACCAGCACCATTTATGCATTTTCAACCACCATCTGTGCATTTTCGCCCACCACCTATGCAATTTCACCAACCTTATCTCCCATTACAAATGTACAATAGATATGCACCACTTTCGGGTCTGGACATGCAAGACTGACCACCTTCGACTACCTTTGTCGACCCTTCTCCGGTATCCGAACTCCCGATTGTCCCAGAAAACTCGCCTCAAAGAACTCTGAGCAAACCACTTCAGACCCTTGCTCATTTGCCTCTGGACTCAGTACTGTCTATTGTTAGCTGGAATATAGCAGGTTTAAATTCTAAATTGAAAATTTCAGAGTGGTTTAAGTGGGTTGATAATAATTGTGATATACTGTTGCTACAAGAGACATGGAGTACAACGTCACCAACAATTGAGGGCTTCTGCTGTCACAATCTTAAGGCTTTGCCGTCTCCCATGGGTCGACCTAGTGGGGGACTATCTATTTGGTCCAAGATAAAACATGGGGTGCATACTAAGTTGATCCCAACACCAGGTATCTGTTGTTTTATGGCTATTAAGTACATTAACAGATTGAAATTATGTATTATCAATTTTTATAATAATGATTTTGTTAGCCGCCCAAATGGCAACTTCACATTATTGTTTAATTTTATAGATGAAATTATGGGGGGACAAAAGCATGGATCTTTCGATGGTATTTGTATCGGAGGGGATTTTAATGCACACTTGTATCGCCATAGCCCAATATGCAAGAATGGGGTAGAATTGAAAGATTTTATAGCTTCCCATGACTTAGTTAATGCTATGGAATTTGCAGGTACAAGTATAAATAACGTAACAACCCCCACTTTCATAGGTCAGGGCTGTGCCTCTACGATTGATTATATTTTCACATGCCCTGAGTTAAGTGAAATAATCTTAAAAGCTGAAGTCGTCTGCTCCGCATATAGTGATCACTATCCGCTTAAAATTAACATACACAATCCCCAGACCTCAAGGGTTGCAGTGAAACCAGATGTAGGTCCTCTAAACCTAGCATTATCAACCGATAGATTGAGACTAGCATGGAAGGGAGCTGACAATAAAGGGATACTTTCCAGAGTAATCAAAAAATACCCTGAGACAGTTGAGACTTGCCTGTCGTATATAAGTCCCAGCAACGAGGTGGTCGGCGCTTTTGGTGATCTATGCAGGGCAATTAAAACTGAATCCTCTAAACCTGTCAGGCAGAACATCTCCCAGGGACCCCGTTGGTTTGATACTTCCTGCTCTAGGGACAACAGGGATTTGAGGGCTGCACTTAATACCAGCCCGAGGGACCCTCAACTCGTGAGAGCATTAAGATCACAATATAAAAGGGTCTTACACATTAGATCTGAAGCCCTAGTAATCAATCACTGGGAATCACTTACGCGCACCGCCAAATTGAAGGACTCAATGGGCTTCTGGAAAGAAGTCAAGTCGTTAAGATCTTTTGGTTCTAACATCAACCAAATTAATAGTAATATAACTGGCGAGGCATGGGTAGAGCATTTTTCTCAAATCTATGCCATATCAGCTACCCCTTCAGACACTATCTCTCTATCCCTCAGTGATGAACCCTTGACCTTTTCATTACTTGAGGTCGAGGATGCTATCATTGACAGTGCTAGCAATAAAGCCCCAGGTCCTGATGGTCTTTATATTGACCAAATAAAATCAGAAATCAACTTCTGGGCCCCTCTTTTATGCAACCTATTTAATAACCTAAATGACAGCTCAATTCCCGAATCCTGGTCGAACAGTGTCATTGTGCCCATATTCAAGAAAGGCGATAGGTCAGATCCCGCCTGCTATCGCCCGATTTCACTGATCGACAACACGTTAAAAGTTCTGGGAAGAGTAATCTTCAGACGGATAAGGGATTGGGCTGAAGATAACAATATTCTTCATTGTAGCCAATTGGGTTTTAGAAGTAAGGTGGGCACCACAGAACAATGCTTAAATCTAAACCTGATTATGGCTAAATATATTATTGTTAAAAAATCCCCTCTTTATTTAGGTTTTATGGATTTGAGTTCTGCGTTTGATTTTGTTAACCGTTCTAGGTTGTGGTCACTTTTGCTCGATTATGGTTTAGACGATTCATTGGTGTATTTCCTTTCCTATTTACATAGGGATTTAAAAGCACGAGTACGAATCAACAATGATGGTGATTTGTCTGACGATATCCCTATTAGCAGAGGAGTTAGACAAGGCTGCGTACTCGCCCCACTGCTTTTTATTTTATATATCAACAGGTTAAGCAACACTTTGAGTGAGATTATTAAGGATGTTCCCATAATAAACGGCACCCCCATCACTACTCTTCTTTATGCGGATGACGCTGTATTGATGGGGCGTACACCGAATGCACTACGTACTTTAATCTCTGGTTTTGTTACCTTCATGTCCGACCTTGGTTTAAATACCAATTTTAAAAAATCTTTCATAATGAATTGCGGACCAAAGAAGTATAACATTGCATCCATTAAATCGAGTAATAACATTTTAAAATGCACCAGGACTTTTCCTTATTTAGGGTTGTTATTTTCCAATTCAGGCTCATGGCAGCAACATGCCGCCTTTGCAAGCAACAAAATTGGCAAGTCAATTAACTCAATCCTATCCCTTCGCCAACCGAAACTAGCTGATGTTGTTACCCCTCTTCTTACCATCTACCGTACCCAATGTCGACCAACCGGGACTTACGGTGCAGAAGTATGGGGATATTGTAACAGCTCGGCCCTTCAGGTGGCGGAAAATAGATTTTGTAGGAGGGTGTTAGGGGGAGTCCCTTGTGCTCCCACTCTGATCTGTCATAATGAATTGAGGTTGCCATACATTGTTGATTTCATAAAGTCAAGGCCTGCCCTATTTTGGATTAAAATCTGGTTAAACCCAGCAGCAACATTGACTCGTAGTATTATATCTGATTGTCTGTCTAGTGACAGATCTCAACACATACCTTGGCTAAAAGCAGTCAAAACCAGCCTGCAACAGGTGGGACTAGGATCCTTATTTAGTTCCCCTGACTTAATTGTACCCGCTCACAAAAACAGTATTAAACGGGCACATTTGGAGGTATATACTGAGGAAAGGATGAGATCAGAATCTAGTAAACCAGTGGTCATGAAATATTCACGTATTTGTGATCTAGATGCTGATAACCCTAATAATTTTATTAGATACTTGACATTGCCGATAGGTAGATGGAACCGGAGTCTTTTATTTAGGTTCCGGGAGGGAAGCTTAGTTTATTTGCTTAGCTTCCCTATTGGCTACAATAAAAACTTAGAAGAATTGAATTGTCCCTGTTCTTTAGGTGGACGACAAAAGCTACTGCATTATTTCTTCTTTTGTGGCCATTACAAATTGTATACCTGTCAATATTTAAGACCAATCTTACGCAAATATAATCTACGTGAATCTATTCCTGCTCTGCAATTTTTGCAAATGCTGCATATGGATGATGTTATCTATTCTGTTAGCTGTTTCATAAAAGCCTGTGTGAAATCGAGGGCAACTATGGAACTTGGATAATGGATAATAGCACTATGCCGGTTTATGTACTCGAGCACCAGCTATTAAATAGTAATAATATTGAATGTTTGTATGAGATACTTCTATAATGGGTAACTGTTGACATTGATGGATTAATATTCCTTAGTATTACGCACCACGCACTTTGTACATTATATTATGAACTTTAAGTCATCCTGCTGCTTAACCTAATTGGATCATTGTTTTTAATTTTGTACGAATCGTTTTTAATGTTTCTAATATACTTTCATTCTGTATGTACTTTTATGGATGTATTAAATCCGAATAAAGATCATTTGAATTGAATTGAATTGAATTGAAATGTAATTCACGAAATATTCTCTCCATTTCTCCCACTTGAGTAAGGGTTCACCCCCAGTGGGCAAGAATGATTGTGGAGGCAATAGATTCTACAAGTGCCCAGATGCCATAACTGGGTAAGATGAATGTACAGTTTGCAAACAGAGTGATGGTCAGAGTTTTAGCAGGAGTAGTTTAAAACTGCGGAAACAAGTTAAGTCTAAGTAAAACATCAGCAGAGTGCACCAGTTCAATTTGCTCTTGGAGTGGTTATAACAGTGAGGGTATAGAGTTGTGCCCATCAGCGTTGAGGAGCACTTGGCACATAACACAGAAGCAGTAGGTAAAGGTGGCAAATGATGGTTAGTACTTGCTATTATTCACAACAGTACCTGAGTGTGGCTTGAAAATATTGGTAAGGAAGTGGGTAGCACATTGATTTCAGACTCTGCGTCCACAATGTTCCGGTGTAAAATTGAGTTCACGCTTTGAACACTAGAAGAAATCTAAGATGGCGCCACACAGCCGTGCGGGAGACATCACCACATAAGTTAGAATGCTGACTTTGTGGATTAAAGATGTCTGCCGCAGTGTAAGCATCAGTACGTCATTTCCATCTGCAGTGCGATGCTTCAGCTGCTGGTGAAGTAGGCAAACAGCTGACAGTTGGTGCTCGACGTTGGGAATTCGTTAATCTGTCCATTTACGCAACCGTTGGAATTGCTCTTATACCCCGAACAACTACTGCATATGGTGAGCGGACAAAGGCGGTGAACCAGACTTGTCACAGCTTTAAATTTGTTGCACTCCTCTAATCACAGTACATGTTTAAGCTTGTCGAACAAAGCATATCACTCAGGTTTTCCATACGTAACACAAGGGATGTTTCCTTTAAGTTTTTCTGAATACAAATTGTCACTTTACTTTAAATCATGAATTTTTTCCAATCAGTATTAACGCAGTGTAAATTCGCTGACTGACCTCTTTATCTCGTCGCGTTCATTTGCCTTTAAATGCTTGTGACAGAATATGTAGTAGTATACTTGTAGTTTTGTATTATATAATGCGTAGATTTCATTCGCAAAGGTGTGACGGAGTCTTCACTTTGTTTTCCAAAGGAGTGATTCTGGTAGGTTCACGTGTTGGTGATCATCACCAAATTCTATAAAGAACTCTCCTGAGACGTGAAGATGGAGAAAGAATAAGTCTTTTATAGATTCACCAACACAGGCTCCACATGAGGCGGAGCACAGGGTATGCGGCCTCTCCATGAGTCATCAGCTGTCAACTGTCAACATTCCAACTGACAGCTCGTTACAACAAGTGGCCGTACGTTGTCCACGCAGGGACACAAGAATGAACTAACAACATACGGTGTCCTTGCAGGGACACACAAGTATAAACATAACATCAGAGGGAAGGAAAGAGAAAAATCTTATCCGTTTTGAAGAAAAGTATATGTTTAAAGTGGAACAAAGTAGAGATGGAGAGAAAGGGGGAGAGGTAATACATATTCTAACTATACAATCACATTTTCGCATTTGTTTCATGTGACTATCTTAGTTACATAGTAATCTGAGTATTGACAACATTATCTGTAAATGGAGGATTTGAATATTGATTCCTAATTGCACAACAAGGGTAAGTAAAAAAGTATCCTGGATCTCCATGGTCGAGGATGACGTCTCTACTCTCTAGGCCCAGGTGTCTACACTCCTTATCCGCGCATCAGAGCTCCATGCCCAAGCTGAAGATGCAGTATATCACTCGAGGCGCAACAACATCCACATCATTAGGGTGCCTACTGAGGACATGGCCCCCCAGCAAATGACTGACTTCATTGAGACCTGGATTAATTCCTGGGTGCCAGATTTGCGTCTTTCCCCATGCTTCACTGTGGTTTGCCCTGTTCCCATGATGCACTGGGCCAGGGACAGACTAATTTGCATATAGCCAGGTTTTGAGCTGGGATGGTGCAGTGAGCTAAAAAATGGTGTTGGATTAAGCCCTGATCTCTTGACTGGGTAAGAGTATTCTGCTTAATTCAGAAACTCTGTCCATCACCACCCCCTGTTGTTTAATTATTTTGTCCACCATAAGCGTGGAAGGGTATACTCAGACGTGAGTCCCTTGCTCATTGCACCATCAGGATTCAAGCAAGCCGGGCCGAAGACGGCTGAAATGCCAGAAACCGGTCCCCGGTAGCTTGTGTCCTTCCCAGTGAAAGAATTGGCTTGGTAGTTTGGTTTGCCCTGTTCCCATGATGCACTGGGCCAGGGACAGACTAATTTGCATATAGCCAGGTTTTGAGCTGGGATGGTGCAGTGAGCTAAAAAACGGTGTTGGATTAAGCCCTGATCTCTTGACTGGGTAAGAGTATTCTGCTTAATTCAGAAACTCTGTCCATCACCACCCCCTGTTGTTTAATTATTTTGTCCACCATAAGCGTGGAAGGGTATACTCAGACGTGAGTCCCTTGCTCATTGCACCATCAGGATTCAAGCAAGCCGGGCCGAAGACGGCTGAAATGCCAGAAACCGGTCCCCGGTAGCTTGTTTCCTTCCCAGTGAAAGAATTGGCTTGGTAGTTTGGTTTGCCCTGTTCCCATGATGCACTGGGCCAGGGACAGACCAATTTGCATATAGCCAGGTTTTGAGCTGGGATGGTGCAGTGAGCTAAAAAACGGTGTTGGATTAAGCCCTGATCTCTTGACTGGGTAAGAGTATTCTGCTTAATTCAGAAACTCTGTCCATCACCACCCCCTGTTGTTTAATTATTTTGTCCACCATAAGCGTGGAAGGGTATACTCAGACGTGAGTCCCTTGCTCATTGCACCATCAGGATTCAAGCAAGCCGGGCCGAAGACGGCTGAAATGCCAGAAACCGGTCCCCGGTAGCTTGTTTCCTTCCCAGTGAAAGAATTGGCTTGGTAGTTTGGTTTGCCCTGTTCCCATGATGCACTGGGCCAGGGACAGACTAATTTGCATATAGCCAGGTTTTAAGCTGGGATGGTGCAGTGAGCTAAAAAACGGTGTTGGATTAAGCCCTGATCTCTTGACTGGGTAAGAGTATTCTGCTTAATTCAGAAACTCTGTCCATCACCACCACCTGTTGTTTAATTATTTTGTCCACCATAAGCGTGGAAGGGTATACTCAGACGTGAGTCCCTTGCTCATTGCACCATCAGGATTCAAGCAAGCCGGGCCGAAGACGGCTGAAATGCCAGAAACCGGTCCCCGGTAGCTTGTTTCCTTCCCAGTGAAAGAATTGGCTTGGTAGTTTGGTTTGCCCTGTTCCCATGATGCACTGGGCCAGGGACAGACTAATTTGCATATAGCCAGGTTTTGAGCTGGGATGGTTCAGTGAGCTAAAAAACGGTGTTGGATTAAGCCCTGATCTCTTGACTGGATAAGAGTATTCTGCTTAATTCAGAAACTCTGTCCATCACCACCCCCTGTTGTTTAATTATTTTGTCCACCATAAGCGTGGAAGGGTATACTCAGACGTGAGTCCCTTGCTCATTGCACCATCAGGATTCAAGCAAGCCGGGCCGAAGACGGCTGAAATGCCAGAAACCGGTCCCCGGTAGCTTGTTTCCTTCCCAGTGAAAGAATTGGCTTGGTAGTTTGGTTTGCCCTGTTCCCATGATGCACTGGGCCAGGGACAGACTAATTTGCATATAGCCAGGTTTTGAGCTGGGATGGTGCAGTGAGCTAAAAAACGGTGTTGGATTAAGCCCTGATCTCTTGACTGGGTAAGAGTATTCTACTTAATTCAGAAACTCTGTCCATCACCACCCCCTGTTGTTTAATTATTTTGTCCACCATAAGCGTGGAAGGGTATACTCAGACGTGAGTCCCTTGCTCATTGCACCATCAGGATTCAAGCAAGCCGGGCCGAAGACGGCTGAAATGCCAGAAACCGGTCCCCGGTAGCTTGTTTCCTTCCCAGTGAAAGAATTGGCTTGGTAGTTTGGTTTGCCCTGTTCCCATGATGCACTGGGCCAGGGACAGACTAATTTGCATATAGCCAGGTTTTGAGCTGGGATGGTGCAGTGAGCTAAAAAACGGTGTTGGATTAAGCCCTGATCTCTTGACTGGGTAAGAGTATTCTGCTTAATTCAGAAACTCTGTCCATCACCACCCCCTGTTGTTTATTATTTTGTCCACCATAAGCGTGGAAGGGTATACTCAGACGTGAGTCCCTTGCTCATTGCACCATCAGGATTCAAGCAAGCCGGGCCGAAGACGGCTGAAATGCCAGAAACCGGTCCCCGGTAGCTTGTTTCCTTCCCAGTGAAAGAATTGGCTTGGTAGTTTGGTTTGCCCTGTTCCCATGATGCACTGGGCCAGGGACAGACTAATTTGCATATAGCCAGGTTTTGAGCTGGGATGGTGCAGTGAGCTAAAAAACGGTGTTGGATTAAGACCTGATCTCTTGACTGGGTAAGAGTATTCTGCTTAATTCAGAAACTCTGTCCATCACCACCCCCTGTTGTTTAATTATTTTGTCCACCATAAGCGTGGAAGGGTATACTCAGACGTGAGTCCCTTGCTCATTGCACCATCAGGATTCAAGCAAGCCGGGCCGAAGACGGCTGAAATGCCAGAAACCGGTCCCCGGTAGCTTGTTTCCTTCCCAGTGAAAGAATTGGCTTGGTAGTTTGGTTTGCCCTGTTCCCATGATGCACTGGGCCAGGGACAGACTAATTTGCATATAGCCAGGTTTTGAGCTGGGATGGTGCAGTGAGCTAAAAATCGGTGTTGGATTAAGCCCTGATCTCTTGACTGGGTAAGAGTATTCTGCTTAATTCAGAAACTCTGTCCATCACCACCCCCTGTTGTTTAATTATTTTGTCCACCATAAGCGTGGAAGGGTATACTCAGACGTGAGTCCCTTGCTCATTGCACCATCAGGATTCAAGCAAGCCGGGCCGAAGACGGCTGAAATGCCAGAAACCGGTCCCCGGTAGCTTGTTTCCTTCCCAGTGAAAGAATTGGCTTGGTAGTTTGGTTTGCCCTGTTCCCATGATGCACTGGGCCAGAGACAGACTAATTTGCATATAGCCAGGTTTTGAGCTGGGATGGTGCAGTGAGCTAAAAAACGGTGTTGGATTAAGCTCTGATCTCTTGACTGGGTAAGAGTATTCTGCTTAATTCAGAAACTCTGTCCATCACCACCCCCTGTTGTTTAATTATTTTGTCCACCATAACCGTGGAAGGGTATACTCAGACGTGAGTCCCTTGCTCATTGCACCATCAGGATTCAAGCAAGCCGGGCCGAAGACGGCTGAAATGCCAGAAACCGGTCCCCGGTAGCTTGTTTCCTTCCCAGTGAAAGAATTGGCTTGGTAGTTTGGTTTGCCCTGTTCCCATGATGCACTGGGCCAGGGACAGACTAATTTGCATATAGCCAGGTTTTGAGCTGGGATGGTGCAGTGAGCTAAAAAACGGTGTTGGATTAAGCCTTGATCTCTTGACTGGGTAAGAGTATTCTGCTTAATTCAGAAACTCTGTCCATCACCACCCCCTGTTGTTTATTATTTTGTCCACCATAAGCGTGGAAGGGTATACTCAGACGTGAGTCCCTTGCTCATTGCACCATCAGGATTCAAGCAAGCCGGGCCGAAGACGGCTGAAATGCCAGAAACCGGTCCCCGGTAGCTTGTTTCCTTCCCAGTGAAAGAATTGGCTTGGTAGTTTGGTTTGCCCTGTTCCCATGATGCACTGGGCCAGGGACAGACTAATTTGCATATAGCCAGGTTTTGAGCTGGGATGGTGCAGTGAGCTAAAAAACGGTGTTGGATTAAGCCCTGATCTCTTGACTGGGTAAGAGTATTCTGCTTAATTCAGAAACTCTGTCCATCACCACCCCCTGTTGTTTAATTATTTTGTCCACCATAAGCGTGGAAGGGTATACTCAGACGTGAGTCCCTTGCTCATTGCACCATCAGGATTCAAGCAAGCCGGGCCGAAGACGGCTGAAATGCCAGAAACCGGTCCCCGGTAGCTTGTTTCCTTCCCAGTGAAAGAATTGGCTTGGTAGTTTGGTTTGCCCTGTTCCCATGATGCACTGGGCCAGGGACAGACTAATTTGCATATAGCCAGGTTTTGAGCTGGGATGGTGCAGCGAGCTAAAAAACGGTGTTGGATTAAGCCCTGATCTCTTGACTGGGTAAGAGTATTCTGCTTAATTCAGAAACTCTGTCCATCACCACCCCCTGTTGTTTAATTATTTTGTCCACCATAAGCGTGGAAGGGTATACTCAGACGTGAGTCCCTTGCTCATTGCACCATCAGGATTCAAGCAAGCCGGGCCGAAGACGGCTGAAATGCCAGAAACCGGTCCCCGGTAGCTTGTTTCCTTCCCAGTGAAAGAATTGGCTTGGTAGTTTGGTTTGCCCTGTTCCCATGATGCACTGGGCCAGGGACAGACTAATTTGCATATAGCCAGGTTTTGAGCTGGGATGGTGCAGTGAGCTAAAAAACGGTGTTGGATTAAGCTCTGATCTCTTGACTGGGTAAGAGTATTCTGCTTAATTCAGAAACTCTGTCCATCACCACCCCCTGTTGTTTAATTATTTTGTCCACCATAAGCGTGGAAGGGTATACTCCGACGTGAGTCCCTTGCTCATTGCACCATCAGGATTCAAGCAAGCCGGGCCGAAGACGGCTGAAATGCCAGAAACCGGTCCCCGGTAGCTTGTTTCCTTCCCAGTGAAAGAATTGGCTTGGTAGTTTGGTTTGCCCTGTTCCCATGATGCACTGGGCCAGGGACAGACTAATTTGCATATAGCCAGGTTTTGAGCTGGGATGGTGCAGTGAGCTAAAAAACGGTGTTGGATTAAGCCCTGATCTCTTGACTGGGTAAGAGTATTCTGCTTAATTCAGAAACTCTGTCCATCACCACCCCCTGTTGTTTAATCACTGTGGAAAGGGCACAGTGGGCTTTGACTCCTATACATCCTCCAGGAGCCTCCCCTAAACTCATCGTTGTCCGGATTTTAAATTACTGGGAAATGGACATGATCCTGAGTGAGGCCTGCTCCCACTCCGAGCTGCGGTGCAGTGACGCAAAAGTCCTCATATTCCCAGACAACCAGGGAATTGCAGCAGGCGAGGGGGTCCTATCTTGAAGTCAAGCAAGAGCTGAGAGCCATGGGCCTGCCATATTGCCTCTTTTCCCTGCGAGGCTCAGAGTCATCTATCTCAATAAGTCTCACTTCTTTGATACCCCTGAAGCGACTTGGCAGTGGCTCATGGAGGAGCGGCGGCTCAGTGGGACGGCCTCCTCTCCCCCAATACATGACGTATCCCTCCTGCTCCAGCCTCTCAAATGTTGCCCAGTTCTCAGAGGTATTGAACTCACTTCCCAAAAGGTTGTGGGCTGCCCCCTCCGAATCACCACCTACTTCTTCCCAGAAGCAGCTATCGGGGGTGGGGGTCTGGCTGCAGACCAGGCGTTGGAGACTGAAAGCAAAGGCCAAGACAAAGTGACCCTATCTCGGGTGAGGTCGGCGGACTTCTCTGTCTCTCAGCCGGACTCTGATCTCTTCCGAAGCCACATTCTTTGATAGTCCAAGCATCCTTTAATTGAATAGCTTCTAGGTCTCGGGTACACGTCTAGTCCGGACTAAGTGGTGTAGACCTCCGGACACAATGCCTAGTGGGGTTTGGGACTTCGACCTATTGGCTGATTGGCAGCAGCTGTCTTCTTAAAGTCTGTGCAATTCATGGGTTTCTTCTGTTCAATCACAATGAATTCCCAATGTGGCATAGAACGTTTTTTTCTGGGATTTGGGTTTCCTTTGGTGACAGATGCTTCTGGTGTAAAAGTGTGGCGAGGGATGGGAGTTGGGGGAGGGGAGGTGCTTTTCACTTCCTTCCTTCCTTTCCAGGCTCTGGCACAAATGTTCGCAACTACCATGACTGCAGCCTATGGGCGCTGGGCGTAGATACTGCACCGCTGACACCTTATTCAGTCAGTCAGAATAACTTTATTTCGCCATCACAATGAAGGCATAAAAAGTATACTACACATAAAACATTTCAATATTGCAAAAGGCTTAAAATACAAAAATTACAAATTTCCAGCAGCAAATACATAATAAAATACAATGGTATCATTATAAAGATTAAAAAATATATATATAATTCATAAACACATGTAGTTATTGTGGCAAGTCAATAAATCAAGTCAATTATATTATATGTAAAGTTCATCGGCTGAAATGTTTCTTTTTTAATGCTGATAAAAAGAAAGACGCTACTGCAAAACATGTAAAGGGGTCAGATAATGACTGTAAAAAGTAAAAGTAAAGGGCCACATAACACTGTTTAAAATTCATTTTACACAGCAGGGGGACAATAAACCTTTTTCTTTCATCGCAGTAGTATTTACAGAAAAACAGAAAGTGCAAATCATTTTGGATTGATCGATCATCACATGTACAAAATGGGAGACTGGAGGCTGCATAGATATTTCATGGAAGACCCAACATCAAGGGGATGTAATTTAACCGAAATCTCACCAATATATACCTGTGTTGTCAATTAGTGACGAACGATAAAAAAGTAGAATTCATATCTATTTGTACCTTATTCAATTTGGTTACTAACCCCACGTGGGGTCACTGGGAGCCACCCTCAGTTCTGCCCCTCATTCCACCCAACGTGTGACTGTCCAAGTCTTATTGTGGAACGTTAACGGTCTGTTGGATAGAGTGAAATGATCAGCAATCTTTATATTTGCTCACCACTTTCTTCCAGAGATCCTTCTCCTTCAAGAAACGCATCTTCTTGGCAAATGATGTCCCTTCCTTGCCAGTAAGGTTTACGACAGGGTTTTCCATGCGGGATGCTCCCGGGTGTGAGGGAGTGGCCATCCTCCTGCACCGCTCATCACCTCTGGTAGTTTCTCTAGTGTCACGCGACCCACAGGGGCGTTAAATTTCCTTGGACGGCACACTGGAGGAGTTATCAGTTGTGCTAGTATGTGTGTACATTCCACCAGCCTCCCTGGTACTGTGCCCTAGGGATCTCTGAAAGCTTCTCATGTGCCTCCCACAGGGACTAACCATAATTGGGGGTGACTTCAATGTGGTTATAAATCTTGACCTGGATAGTTCCAGCCCACCCACCACTTCTAGAAACACTGGGGCATGCCACCTCGCCGATTGGACCACCGCCTGGGCTCTATGTGATGCCTGGAAGTCCTGGAACCCTCACCTCTGCCAATTTACCCATACCATGTCTGGTTATCATACTCACTAACACATACACCTCTTTCTGTTGCATGCCAGAGACTGCCCGTCGGTGACTCATACTGCTATCTTACTGCGGGGTATTTCTGACCACACCCCGCTCCTGCTCCGTATTGGGCACTCTTTCCTGGGGCTACGTCCTATGTGGCAAATTAATACATGGCGTTTTCAAGACAACACTTTTGTTCAAGTGCTGAGAACTGAACTGAGTGCATACTTCTGAGATAACGAAGGATCGGTTCCCCGCATGGGCACCCTCTGGGCTGCTAGCAAGGCAAATCTCCGTGGGGTTGCTAAACGCCTAATCAGGACACAGGAGCATGAGAGCTCTTCTCTCCTCACCGAGATGGAGTCCCGCTCCCTTTGTCTGGAGCGCCGTCTAGAGCAGACCCCCAGTAAGGAGGTCTTCCGACAATTGCACCTTGTCCAGGAGGATATTTGTTTGCACTACCTGGAGGCGGCTAAACTCCTGTGGTGTGCCACCATGGCTAAAATATATGGCTTGGGTGATAAGAATTGGAAGCTGCTTTATTGGCTAGCTTCTCACCATCTGGAGAACTGGATTATTTGCGAGGTGGTGGACGACTTGGGCTGTTCATGGCGATCTCTTTCAGAGATTGCACAGACTTTTTCTCAGTACTATGAGAGACTGTACTCTGTGCCATCAGTTTAGGGCCAAGTGGGGCTTCACTTTTTTCTAGACTCAGTCGCTCTCCCCAATCTTTCTCCGATGGACTCGTGCACTGGACGAACCCCGAGCGTAAGGGAATTGGGGATGCTATTTCTGGGCTGGCCTCTGGGAAGATCCTGCCCAGATGGATTCCCCATGGAATACTACAAGGTGCTCTGGGATCTTCTCCTCCTCCAGCTGCTGGTGTTGCACGAGGAAGTGAACCAGACTGGCTTGTTCCCTGATGATCTAGACATTGCCACAATAGTGGTAATACCTAGAACTCAACCACCCTCCACGTACTGTACCAACTGCCACCCTACATCATTGCTTAACTGTGAGCCAAAGATCTTCGCAATGGTATTAGCAAACAGAATAAAACAGGTGTACCAACATTGGTGCACCCAGATCAAGGCAGCTGTATGCCCTTCTGGAGCACCAGGCACTTCATACTTTGCTTTCATGTGGCCTTTGACCGCCGTCATCGTCTGCCTGCACCCTCAGCCTTACTACTAATTGATTTTCAAAAGTCGTTCGATACGGTGGACTGGGCCTACCTACAGGAGGTGCTGATCCTGGCAGGCTTCGTTCGGTGCTTCTTTAGTATGGTCCGTGTTCTCTACACCCACCCCACGGCCCGTGTGTGCATCAATGGGGGTACTTTCCTATAAACCGGGGCACTAGGCAGAGGTGCCCCCATCCTCCCTTCTTTTTGCCCTGGCCATGGAGCCCTTTGCCCAACTTACCCGGGTGACTCGCAATACAAAGGCTGGGCCTGTGGTGGGGGACATGAGGACCACATCGTGCTATACGTCAATGACATTCTCCTTTCCTTGTAAATCCAGTGGAAAGCAGCCCCCGATGCCTTCAACTGCTAGATGCCTTTGAGCGGGCCTCTGGCTTGAAATGAACCCATCCAAATCCATACTGGTTCTGTTAGCTGCTCCTAGGGATTGCTTTGACTGGCAGGCATTGGTTCCCAACCACAAGCTCATCTTTAAATATTTGGGCATCTGGGTCGTGCTTCATCCCGAACCCACTTGGGCCCTCAACAACAAACCCCGACTTAAGAAAACAAAGGCCGATGTAACACAATGGATTATCCTCCCCTTAATGTCTAGATGCTCCGGTCCTTCTTGTGGGGGGGCACGCGGCCCCACCTAACCTTTTCTTATTGTCAACTGGGTCTATTTGATGGCGGTTTGGGTATGTCGCACATATATCTGTATTACTTGTCATGTAGCCTTCTGGTTGTTCATGTCTGGTTCAATGGGGGCTGGTCGGATCCAGCCTATCGCTTAGAGCTCTCCACTCTAGGCTTCCCTCACCTGCAGTCTATGCTTTGCGGCTCTCAAATTCCCACCTCCATCCATCTGGTGACCCAGGTGGTGTGGCTGACTTGGAAGGCGGCACTTCACCATGTGGAGTGGGAAGGCGGACATATCCAACATACCCCTCTGTGGCACGGCACGTGGTTGGGGGAGGTGGCTAAGCTGGGTGGCATTAGGATCTGGGACCTCATTGGAATCTCACGGTTAGGAGTTGTTTGGTCGGGGACACATATACGGTCTTTCACTGACCTCCAACAATGATATGCACTGACGCATACTCAATTCTACTGTTACCTTCAGATTCAGCATGCTCTTTGCGCATGTGTCAATGCCAGCGAACCTCTTCCTGAATTTAGCCCCCATGGAGGCCAAGCCCCATATGGGTGACATTGGCTGTGGAGGCATTGCTCAAATTTACTTTGCCCCTTGTTGTCAACTCGCCTGACTCCCTTGATCATCTCAAACCTCGATGGGAGGGTTGGGTGGGGCCTTTGATGAGGAGGACTGGTGAGATGCCCTGATGGCCCCCCATGTGCTTATGATCTCCTCCAGGCTACATCTAGTACAGACATATTATCTCTATTCTGTGATCTCCCCTACACCTGTTTACATCGAGCAGGCCTTCACCCTTTGGTGGCTTGCCGGACCTGTGAGATTGACCCAGCGGACTTCTACCATATGATGTGGACTTGCCAAAGAATGCATCATTATTGGTCTGCAGTGCCTAAAGACCACTTGGAGGTTTTGGGGTGGGAGGTCCCTCTTACCCCCCTCCTGATTCTTCTGGGGGTGCTAGAGGGTGTTGATGCCACACGTGCTGAGAAGACATTCCTGCGGTGCAAAAGGGGGTGGTGGTTGACAGAGCATCTGAACCAATCAAACACTCACACCCAGTTAGCAGATCTGGGTTTAATCCATCACCGTTCTTTAGCCCACTCTGCCACCCCAGTTCAGATATGGCCATATGCAAATCAGTCTGACCCTGGGCCTCATGAGAACAGTCCAGCCCGAACTGCCAATCCATGCCTTCCCTGGACCGGATTCAAGCTTCCTAGGACCGGTTTCTGGCATTACAGCCGTCTTCAGCACCCCCTTTTATACCGCTTTGTTCGCCATAAGTTGGCAGGGTATGCTCAGACGTGAGTCCCTTGCTCACTTTGCCACTGGATTCAAGCAAGCCTGGCTGAAGACAGCTGTAATGCCAGAAACCGGTCCTAGGAAGCTTGTATCCGGTCCAGGGAAGGCATGGCTTGGCAGTTCGGGCTGGACTGTTCCCATGAGTCACAGGATCAGACTGATTTGCATATGGCCATGTCTGAACTGGGGTGGCAGAGTGGGCTAAAGAACGGTGATGGATTAAACCCAGATCTGTTCACTGGGTGTGAGTGTTTGATTGGTTCAGAACAGATGCTCCGTACATCACCACCCCCTTTTATACCGAGAAGACATTCCTGGGCACAGCCCTGCTGATTGCAAAGCGCAACATTGCCGCAAAGTGGTTAAGTCCAATTCCCCAAAGCGTCACTCAATGGAGATGGGAGTGCACTGGTGTGCTCAGCAGGAGCAGGTGGTATTCAAATTGCGGGGTTGGCCCCAAAAACATGGGTGGGTGTGGGGGAAATGGTTATGTCATCTATTGTAATCCGACTGTTACCTGCTGTTTTAGATCAATGTGTGCAATGTCCCCATTGACATAAATTTGTATTGTCATTCCTTGTGATCCTGGTGTGTTATACTACAATGTATTACTCAAGTGCCATATTAGCTTTTTCCCATGTTGTCAACCCTCATGGCCTTAATATTCAATAAAGTTTGTTTATGAAAAATGATTTGTCAGACGAGAGATTGTAAATTATGTTCCTGCGCGCTCTCAGATGGTAGCAGAGGATGGTTTAGTTATTGAGAAAGAGGGAGTTACTGTATTTGTGTGAGAGCCCAGTCTTGCCCAAACCCAGTCCTGACCCAAAGCCCATGTCCTGAGTCAAAGGAACAGCAGTGTTCGGGAAACCTGGAAGAGAGTTGTAACAGCAAAGGAATGAGTATCAATAGGGTCGCATGTTGCAATTGCTTTTGTATAGCTTGCAGTCTTGGAGAGATTGCGTTGTGTGATGGGGTGATGTTTTGTGTTGTAGTGTGGATGTGGAAGCGCCTAATACAATGAAGTTGAAGTGGTTATAGGGCTTGACGTAGCCTAGGATCCCAGGATGGTAATAAGTTAACAGTGTAGAAAACACTGTGTTGCAGTTGTCTGCTAAGTTTTGTGGTGTTTGTGTTGAGATGTCTTCAACAGCAGAATTGAGAAAGGGACATATACCTTTGTGCGAGAGCAAAATATGGTTGATGTTGTGTATCTTTTTGCGCAGGGGTGAAGCCACACTAAACCAGGTCATCCCCTGCTGGATGAGGTGTCACTTGAATGTGAGCCAAAGTGGGCCGCAAAGTGTTGCTCCGAACTATTCCTTGTGTGATTGAAAACTATAGATTCTTTATTGGAACAGACAAAGTTGTTGAATTTGCTTTGTGTTTGTTCTCTTACTTGTATCTGCAACACTCAAGCAAAATTGTGAAGGAGGGGAAGCCACTGTGAGAAGTACGAAAGATATCACAGTATGTCACACTGGGATGAAGGCTTGGCGCTAGTGCTACACTGTTATTGGGTGACTAAATCATAGAGAGCTGCGCTGCTATTGGCTATGGATGCTGAACGAGAATTGTGGGTAAAGAAATATTTCCTGGTTTGAAATGAAATTCTATTTATGATTGTTGACATTATTGTTGGAAAAGCAAATTCTTTAAGGCTGTACAAAATCTGATTACCGGAGGTGTGAGAATACCTGCTAAAAGGGGGAAGAGGCGTCACCCTGGGGCACACCAGGTCATTATAGGGTTATGAATGTGGGCCCTCAAACATGTATTTGGCTGAGTCAATGGCATTAGATCACAGAGAATGAAGGTGCATTGATGTTTCAACGCTATGGCATGTTTAATTTGAGAATCATTGAAAATTTACAAAGAGTATTGTATGTAATGAACCTGCCTTTTATGGCTCATACATTACGTAGCACTTAATGCTTTGGAGCGTGCAGCTCATTTTAGGCAAAGGGGAAATTATCAGGGAAAAGTCTGAAAGGCAATGCATAAATGTGCTGATTCTGGATCGGATGCAGAAAAACAACGAAGGAGAACTGAGATAATAGTGGGAACTAGATTATACCCCACATTGTTATGTTATGTTATTAGAGACTTATAAAGCGCACACCTACTCAATTGAGTTTCCCAGTGCTCTAAATTCTGGGTGGGGCTAACGGTGAGCACTAAGCTTGCTAATTTCACACTATTGCTGGAATAGCCAGGTTTTCAATGACTTCCTGAAAGGGAGAAGATCCTGCATCTGTCTGAGTGTCAGAGGGAGACTGTTCCAGAATTGTGCTGCTTGTACCTGGAAGGAGCGACCTCCAATTTGAGCATGGAAAGATTTAGGAATGCAGGCTAATTAAAGTGCAACAGACCTCAAAGCATGACGCAGATAATAAAATTGGACTCTCTTCCTGAGGTACGGGACCCCCATCCCATGGAGAGATTCAGAGGAGGAGTGAAGAAATGAAAGAAAAGAAAGAGAAGAAGAAGGAACAGAAGGGAACCCAGGAGAGTACAAACGAAGATAGTGATTGTGATTCTAACAAAGATTTCCTAGAAATGTTGTTACCAATACATTCACCTCCATATAATGTGTACAAACCTGAAAGAACAAATGGTGTTGTTCCTGGTGGAAACTCTGGAATACCTACCGCACCAGTAAATGCAGGAATAAATGCAAGTCAGAATCTGAAGGGAGGGAGCTCCGGAATCAGTGCCCCTGTTAACTTCTCTGTTGTCAATGCTCCAGATGCACTTACTTTTCCAGTCACTATTGATCCCGCAGTTCCTTTTGTATAAACCTGAGTCAGTAGGAAATATGACCCATACTTTGACAGTCCCTAATAGAGTAGATATATCAGCTAATGCTCCTGTGGTTCCATGAATGAGAGTAGCTCACTTATTTCCAACTTAGTTGAATAACCCTTGGCTTGCCGGTGCTACATCACCCATGAATCAGACAGGATTTGCTCCTTATAAGTGGGTAATCAAAGATTACTGAAATCTGACATATGTATTCACCTCCAAATGTTAACCACACAAGCCACAGAGGAGGAATAGTGCCTAATGCCCCCATAGAACAGAATGGTTTTAGTACCCAGGAATGGGATGCTTGGACTACATTTTTAAATGGGTCCCCAAGAGAAAGTGAAGGCTGAAGATTAGGCAAGGAAATATTTCCGACCCTGATGATGGAAAATGCAGTGAATGCGATCAAATTAAAGTTAGAACTGGATGAGATGAAAAAAGGAAACCTTGATCTTTCCCGATCAGATGCCTACCCAGAGAACAAACTTGTATTAATGTGCAAAGATGTTACAGAACGTGCAGAACAAGCTCATGAAAAGCTGTTTGAATTAGCTCAGAAATATGAGATCGATTTGAATAGGACCAAATCTCTGAAGAAGAGTTACCGTGTATGCTTTGATCAAAATGCCAAAACTAGAATGAGGACAACAGGAATGAAACTGCGGGTTAAGGAATTGATTAGCTTAATACGAAGGTGGAGTGAGCTATATAAGTGGGAAAGCGGATGGGCGAAGAAGAGAGAGCAAAAGAAAACAAAGGAAGAGCCACCTCCATCTTCAATGGATGGAGGGGATGCTTCAACTTTTCCATTGAGGTTATTGCCTGGTGGAGGTTTTGTCCATGTGCCTTGGAATTAGGAGCGATCTTAAGACATTCACTAATGAGGTCCCAAAATTGAGAGAAAAGCCAGTGGAATGCTATACGCAGGTTTAGAGATTTATGAAAATTTCACAGGTCTTGTGGGTGGATTTGAATACCTTCTTCGACATTGTGGTACTAAGTGATTTATGGGTAGAATGGAAAATGACTATAGTGTGGCCGGAGAAGGAACCGCAGAGAAACCCGATATCACATGCCCCATCACCATTAGGTGGTGACCTTTTTGAAAGGGAAGATACCAGCTAAAGACATTGATTGGGTCACGTTTGACTGGACAACTCAAGAACCCAATGAGTCCGTGCATGACTACTATGAGAGACTGTTGCAGGTGTTTAAACAGCACAGTGGAATGGAGACTCTCCAAACTAAAGACTTTGGAAATTTTGTGTCTCGGTTTGAGACGGGATTGAGACCTGAGATTAGCATTTCATTTGTTGGCAGAATAAATTGGCTGATGAGATCCTGGGATATGCAACATAATCTAGTAATGAATTGGAAATGAAGCAGAAGTGATTGAAGGAGAAACTGATGCTAGCACAGAGAAAGCTTGAGTCAACCCTTTGCAGGGAATGTTGGTACTATGCAAGGAGTGTATCAGCAGGGGCCTCTAGTGATGCAAAGTGGAAATGAGTTCCTGCAACAAGGTAGAGGTCATGGTTTTCCAATTGATCCAAGTTCTGGGATTGATGTGGTAA
This sequence comes from Lissotriton vulgaris, assembly GCF_964263255.1. NCBI lineage: Eukaryota > Metazoa > Chordata > Amphibia > Caudata > Salamandridae > Lissotriton > Lissotriton vulgaris. The sequence goes on along the minus strand of NC_141696.1, from coordinate 354,686,365 downwards.
CTTTGAAGATATCGAATCCTTGTCACTATTGCAATAAGTAAGTGGGCATTGGAAGCAGGAATGCTGTCTTAATCCCAACAGAGTTGTGACTACAAATCAGGTTTAGAACTCAGGGCTTACACAGCCCTAGAGTAATAACCTCATACAGTCACATAATGTACCAAGACCTAGAATGCAAAATTGTAATGTGCACCAAGCTCGAGTGATGCAGGTTTCACAAGTCCCAATGCAACAGCAAAATGCAAATAGTCCCAGAATTTATTCAAATGAAGTCCCAAATTTGAATCAGAATTCCATCCAATGTGAATATGTTTCAGCAATTCCCAATGTTTGATTCGCTTGAGGGCTACAGCTCTGATCTGTTACAATGCAGGTGCCTGAGGAGGGAGGAAGATTGCCTACTTGGCGCAGTCTTAGAGTTAGACCAGAGTTGTCCATTTATGGAAGGAGAGGTGAATGGCCACCCCATATCATTCTTGAACGATACTGGTCCTACCTGCTCTACTGTTAGAACAGTATAAGTTCCAAACCTACCCCTGATGGATAAAGACTCCAAGTTGTAGGAGTCACAAATAAGCAAATGACAAACACCACAACAGAAGAAGTACTTGTTAAAATAGGGTCCTTTGAGGATAATTTTGTTATGACCTATTGACCAGTATTGTACACCTAGGGTTGGAATCTGGTCTAGGCCATCGTTGGTTTGGAGAATGTAACATTCTAAGTGGTCATTGATGACAGCACAATGTACAACCTTGGGCAATGGGGAATGTTTTGAATTGGGAATCCGTTATGCCCAGCTGCTTGTGTGGGTTGGTGGTCATCTGCTTGAACTTAATAAGTACCTGAAGAACAGTATTGTAGTATGCATGGTATTTATGTGTTAACACTGGTGGTGAGCGCCTGCTGGAGACAAGTGTGTGACCATCGACCTCCTCACGAACCCATCAAAGGAATTGTTACAGCTGTGACGGATTTTCGTTGTACTTTACATGGATTATGGTTTGCTGTTCTGGAAGCCATGAGTACTGTTGGGTGGAAGTGGTAAAGCCCATTTACAGTGACTGCGCGCCCCGTGGATGTGAAATGAATACTTTAACAGCAATGCTCAAGCGCACAAGTCATTATACATTGATCGTCTACAGTAACCTAGCAACTACTCAGTGCGTGCAATGATCAGTGCACGCACTGAGTTACTGTTACTACATGCGGAGCTCTCATCTTAATGCTCTCATCTTTCACATATGCAACTTTAACCCAATCTGTGAGTGGTTGTCAGTAGGCTTGGGTGGTAAATTCCGTTCTGCTCGTGGAATTAGGGTAATTTCGCGCTCCGCGGAGAACAAAAAATTGCCCAAAATTCAGCGTTCCGCGACTTCGTGAATTTTTTTGCTTGTTCGCGTTCTCAAAATGCATGTTCGCGAGATATTTCCCCCGGAGCACGCGAACAGAGATTGCCAACAGGAAAAAAGCATCGCAAACATGCAATTCTGCGTGTTCGCGAAATTTCTGAATGTTCGTGGAGATTTTTTACCGTTTTGCGGAGATTTGCGTAACGCGATTACGCAAATTCTGCCCACTCCTAGTTGTCAGAGTGGAATCTGTCTGTGTGGTGTTTCAGAGGGGAGCGCCTTGGTCGGCCAGATTCTCTGCTGCGTTCTTCCTGGTTCTGTTGCTTCCATATTGCCATTTCCTCCTTCATGAGCAGGAGCGCTGACGGTGGTCATTCAATTTTTAAAGGAACAAACACATTTTCTGCACTGCCGGTAAACAGGTTCTGAAGCGCAGCAATGAGCACACCCTTAATAATTGGAAGTTGTTGCAGAAAATTAAACACTGATAAAAGGCTGCATCATTCAACTTTGCATGTACTAGTCAGTGTCAAGCAAATTTTATTGGAAGCGCGGTGACGCGCACACCACTTCTCATGTGATATGCACAGCTATTGTTTTTTCAAGCGAGCTGTTCCAACATATCTCTGCATATCTCTGGGTGTCACATGTTTGTTTTAAGTGCATGGTGATATGTACACCAATATTCAATAAAACAATTATTGTTCTCATGTTGTGTTTCGTATGTTGTTAGCATAAAGAAGTTGTAATCGTCACTAGTGAGGCTAAACTTACTGGTTCATTTAACATTGAACCACAGCTATTTGGAGGGCAGTTTTTTGTGTAGTTTCATTTTTATTATTGCAATGTTTTTATTCATTTAACATGCCATGGTATCATCTAGCATGTTTCAACCACCACAATTTTTATCTGATAAAGGAGACCCAAACTTACCGTGTAAAATGTGGAAACAGGTGTTTGACTTCTATTTACTTGCTATTGGTGGAGAGAAATTTTCCGGTGTTAGGAAGCAAGCAGTTTTGTTACATAATTTGGGTATTGAAGGAAGACATGTTTATGAACGTTTAGATGAGATTACCATAGGGCATGGTGAAGGTGAACCTGACAACATTAATGATATGTCTGTCATGAGGCTGGAAAAACATTTTGGTTCTAAAATAAATGTTGTGCTAGAACGTCACAAATTCTTCACTATGGTACAAGGGAAGCAAGACAAGATTGGTAGCTATGTTGCGACATTGGAAATACTTGCTCTTGCTTGCGAATTTGAGCAAATAACGTATGGATTCCCTGGTTAGGGATCAGATTGTTAGGGGTATAAATGATGTTAGAGTCCAGCAGAAGCTTCTTGCTAAAAATACTTATTTGAATGAAAATATAGCCTTGACTCAACTATGGAAAACAATAGCATGTGGGTGCGTGAGATGAGAGATGACAAGGGTAAAGATTTGGTGGTAGAAGAGGGTGCTCATGAGATTAAGAAGGAAGGGGAAAAGGTAAAAAAGTTTGTCTTTAATGAGAATACTAGTACCAACCGTGGTGCTGTGATTAAATACTTTAGATGTGGCAGTAAAGGAAATTTGTCCAATAATTCTGAATGTTTTGTGAGGTTTACCGAATACAAAAAAAGTGGGAAGAAAGGGCACTATGCACGTGAGTGTGGAAACACCAAAGGACAAGGAGTGTATTGTGTGGAAGATTAAAATAAATTTGTGTTGTGTGTGAGGCAGGATGGAGATGTTGATGGAGATAAATTGGATATGCCTGAATGCGAGGTAATGGTTGTAGGGAAGAAATTGTCTGTGTTGGCGGATTCAGGATCACCTTACACTATGGTGGGAGACATAAATTGGGGAGGGGTGTTTGGTGAGGATAATATTGAATTGCTTCCATCTGACCTCAATCATATGGGTTATGGTGGTGTCAAGATTGATTTACTTGGGTTTGCTGTAATGAGAATACAATTTTCTGATAGAGAGATTGTGGGGTAAGTGTATGTTGCCAAAAGAGGTGACAATTTACTCAGGTGGAGGCACCAGAGAGACATGGGCATCACTTTAAATCCCAGTGCAGCAGAGAAGGTTTTAGTGCTTTGAGCAAACCAATTACCTGAGGAAGTTTGCTCGCAGTTCCCTGAAGTGTTTAGTGACAATCTTGGGTTGCTAAAAGATTTCAAACACAAAATTATCTTGAAACACGGGTCACAGCCATTCGTAATAAAAGTGATGAAGGTACCTAAAATTGAATAATGGGACCTTTGGAATGTGAGTTGAAGAAGCTTTTGGATGCTGGCATGATTGGAGAAATCGAATGTTCTAAATAGATGGATGACATTCTGGTTTACGGCAAAGATCAACAAGAACATGATAAGCACTTGTGGGAGGTATTAGACCAATTGCAGAGGGTTGGAGTGGTTATAATGAAGGAGAAATGCAAATATCATGTAACCTCAAGGAATTATCTCGATCATACGATTTTAGGAGAAGGAGTAAGCCCAAAGTTTGATTTGGCTGAGAGTACCATAAAAGCACCCACACCAGAGAACAGAGACCATGTAAGATCTTTCATGGGGTTGGCAGAATTTGGTGCTTTGTTTCCAGTTTGTCTTTACCTTTAAGGTTTTTGTTGAAGAAAAATCTCAAGTTTTTGTGGTCAGAGAGTATGCAAGTGCGTTTGTCAGTATCAAGGGATTTATAAGTAAATTGCCTACTCTTGAACATTTTGATGCCTGCAAGAAAACTGTATTGTCAGCAGATGCCAGTATGCATGGTTTAGGGGCGGTTCTATCCCATATTGTGGATGGTGAATCCAAGGTGGTGGCTTTTTTTTATCGATCACTGAAAGGGGCTGAAGAATGTTACTCTGTGATCAAGTGGGAAGCATTAGTTGTGTTCTGGGCGATTCACCATTTCATATTCTACCTGTGGTGCATTCCAATTGAGATCAGGTCATATCATCGGCCGTTATACCAAATCTTTTCATGCAAAGAAGTAGAGAATGTATCCCCTCACATTAAAAGATGGATGGAGGGTTTAACGTTAGGGTGGAATATGTCTCTGGTCCCAAAAATATGGTGGCAGATTGCTTCTTTCAGTTACCCATTGACTGTAGTGGGGCAATGAAGATATTCACTTGTGGCATGGGTATGTGAATCTGCAGGCAGTGCAAAGGAATGGCCTGAAGCTTGCCACAAAGATAAAGACTTGGAAATTCTGAAGGAATATGTGGTTGAGGGCTGGCCGGTTTACAAAGAGGTGCCTGATTCTTTGAATGGATTCTTGAATGCGAGAGATGAATTGTGCATTGTTGAGGGGGAGAGAGGCTGGGGTTTATGAATGGTATTGGTGGCCTAGTATGGATCATCAAATTGAAGAAATGGTGAAAGACTGTTGGGAATGTGGTAATATTGTTAAGAGCAAGAAAGCAGGTGCAGTCCCCTTGTCTCTGGTGGAAATTCCTACGGAGCCTTGGACTCAACTAGGATTGAATATCGCAGGACCTTTTGAGCTTCTGTCCAATAATGAACAATATGTGCTATTATTAGTTGATTATACCTCTAAGTGGGTAGTCACCAAATGTGTACCTATGGTTAATACCAAGGTGGTAATTGAATTTCTTTCTGATGAATTTGCGAGAAAGGGTATCCCGAAAATGTCTCATTGCTGACTACGGGGTACAATTCATGTCACAGGAGATTTGTCTCTTCCGCAAAGAATTGTACATTATAAAACAGCATTGTATTCTCCGCAAGAGAATGGTTTGGAGGAGAGCATGAACAAGTTGGTGAAGAGCTGTGTACAAAGGGCTTTACAGACAAGGTCTGTTCGAAATGTATGCTTAGAGAAACATGGTGGGCTCATTGTAGCACCCCCAACTCTGTGACTTCTGTGTCTTCTTTTAGTGTGCTGAGAAGCTGGACACCATGTGATAAATTGAGCCCACCATGGCTAAAGTTGTGCACTGGAAAAGAAAATGGAAAGTATATGAAGGAAGATTTTATGTCTAAAAGAGTTTCTAATTAAGAGAAATACAAATCCAGGTTTGATGTTAAAACAGGTGCACAGACTAGGTCTTGGAGGGTTGGGGAGAAAGTGTTGGTCAAGAGACCAGGGTTGTTGAAAAAGGGGCTTTCCAAGTATATGGGGCAATTTATCATCGCTGAATTAAGAAAGAATGTGGTTGTCTTGATTTTGGTGATGTATGAAGCATGTGGAGGTTGACCAAGTAGTCTGATAATCCTGTTGACAATGTTAGTTTGTTGATGAGTGGTAACCCCATCAACACAACTGTTCGGTCTGATGATTTCAGTCACATTAGTAGAGGATTATCACGAGACCAAGGTTCTGTCCAATGGGGCACAGTGACTATGAAATGATATAGGTGGGAATTTCCACATTCATGTTCATTGTTTTCTTGGAGGATGTTTTTACTTTGTTTTTTTCTCTTCTTTTATTAATTACATGCAAATAAATATTGCATTGTTATTATTTTTATTTCTGTTTCTTGTTCCTCTATTGCTATAAAGTTGTCGAATATTTTATGGGGGAAAGATGTGTTATGATCTATTGACGAGCATTGTGTACCTAGTGCTGGAATCTGCTCTAGGTCATCGCTGGCTGGGAGACTATAGCATTCTAAGTGGTCATCGATGACAGCACAATGTACAATCTTGGGCTGTGGGGAATGTTTTGAATTGGGAATCAGTTATGCTCAGCTGCCTTTATGGGTTGGTGGTCATCTGCTTGAACATAATAAATACCTAAAGAACAGTACTAGAGTTAGCGTGGTATTTACGTTTTAACAAATTGCTAATTTGTGGTGCGTGATTTGAGTTCTGTGAGCTTCCTAGGATGAGAATTATTGTGCAAGTTAAATTGCCCTATTCATTGTACGCCAAAGGGAGTGGAGTTTCAAACTCATGATAAAGACATCACCTTTAAATTGGCGAGTCAAGGGTCAGCCATTGGATTGTACCCTTAGATGACTGGTGAGGACTTACCTCCTGACCTTAGGGATACAGTAAAGCCTGGGGTCTCAGATTTTTCAGGAAAATATATTGGTCTCATAGAGAGAGTTGATCCTGTATGCATAAAAGTAAAACCCAAGAATCCTACAGTATAATCTGACCCCTGAAACAATTGCTGGGATTACTTCTGTGATTGAGTCAATGATGCAACAAGGCATTCTGAAGGATATAAGGGGGGTCAATGTAATTCACCCAATATATGAGCCCCAAGTTTTGGATTTGGGATGTCTGGGAAACATTTAGCACCACTTCTAATGGTCCACAACTGGAGGGCACCACTTGGAGGGTCAGGGCTCGCTCAGGATGGGTCCATGTGCGTGTTCAAGATGGTTGGAGCCTTTTCTGTCCCTGAGGCTCTGATCCCAGTGCCAGCCATCTAGTCCTTAGAGTCACTCTGGAAGTTGTGGGTTCAAGGAGGATAGCAGGTCTCAAGCAGTAGAGCAGTCCTCTAAGGCCACAAGGCAGGCTTCAGCAGGAGGGTAGTACTTTTGGTGCCGCAAGGCATTCCTCTGAAGTGCACATCAGGCTATAAGCAGCAAGGCCGTCCTCTGAGAGTCCTTCTGCAGGTCCAGAAGTAAACTGAAGAGTGGGTCAAAGGGTCCTAATTCTATTCCTCGTTCCAGCTTTTACTTTGAGAACATTTCTGGAGTCCCCCCACCCATATAGATATGTCTGGAATTTCCTGCCCAGGGTGTCTGCTGCCACATTAGGCTATTGTGATGTTCTTTGTGGGTGAGCTAAGTCAGGGTCTTTGAAATGCAAGTGAGGCTGTGCACAGCTTCCCCCTTCATCCCTTTAGGATCACCCACCCTGCCAAGACCTAGTCCCCCTATTGTGTGGCTGGCTGCAAGGAATACACAAATGCCAAGTGCCAACTACACCTAGTCATGTGACCCAGTAAACAGGCTGCAGGCACTAAATGGTTACAACAGGAAAATGGTACACAACTGGAGTCAAGCTATCCAGGCTGAATGAAGGCTGATAGCCAGAAACCGGTCCTTGGATGCTTGATTCCGGTCTGGGAAAGACATGGCTTGGTAGTTCAGACTGGACTGTTCCCATGGGGCACAGGGTCAGAGCTGATTTGCATATAGCCAGTGTCTAACCCAGGGTGGTGTGGAGTGCAAAAAAACGATGGATTTAGGCCCAGATCCTTGTACTGGGGTGAATATATGACATTGTTCTACATTCTGTCCATCAACTGTGTTTTTTGCAATTTTCACCCCGAGTGTGCTGGGTATACTCAGACGTGAGTCCCAGGCTCTCCACACCACTGGAGTCAAGCTATCCAGGCTGAATGAAGGCTGATAGCCAGAAACCGGTCCTTGGATGCTTGATTCCGGTCTGGGAAAGACATGGCTTGGTAGTTCGGACTGGACTGTTCCCATGGGGCACAGGGTCAGAGCTGATTTGCATATAGCCAGTGTCTAACCCAGGGTGGTGTGGAGTGCAAAAAAACGATGGATTTAGGCCCAGATCCTTGTACTGGGGTGAATGTATGACATTGTTCTACATTCTGTCCATCAACTGTGTTTTTTGCAATTTTCACCCCGAGTGTGCTGGGTATACTCAGACGTGAGTCCCAGGCTCTCCACACCACTGGAGTCAAGCTATCCAGGCTGAATGAAGGCTGATAGCCAGAAACCGGTCCTTGGATGCTTGATTCCGGTCTGGGAAAGACATGGCTTGGCAGTTTGGACTGGACTGTTCCCATGGGGCACAGGGTCAGAGCTGATTTGCATATAGCCAGTGTCTAACCCAGGGTGGTGTGGAGTGCAAAAAAACGATGGATTTAGGCCCAGATCCTTGTACTGGGGTGAATGTATGACATTGTTCTACATTCTGTCCATCAACTGTGTTTTTTGCAATTTTCACCCCGTGTGTGCTGGGTATACTCAGACGTGAGTCCCAGGCTCTCCACACCACTGGAGTCAAGCTATCCAGGCTGAATGAAGGCTGATAGCCAGAAACCGGTCCTAGGATGCTTGATTCCGGTCTGGGAAAGACATGGCTTGGTAGTTCGGACTGGACTGTTCCCATGGGGCACAGGGTCAGAGCTGATTTGCATATAGCCAGTGTCTAACCCAGGGTGGTGTGGAGTGCAAAAAAACGATGGATTTAGGCCCAGATCCTTATACTGGGGTGAATGTATGACATTGTTCTACATTCTGTCCATCAACTGTGTTTTTTGCAATATTTCTAAAGGTGGCATTTTCTAAATTGTGACTTAAAAACTGACCATTAGAGAGGATTTTAAACTAAAAGTTATCACTTATTAAATGTAAATAAGGAACCCCATTGTTAGCATTTGGGAGAGGTAGGCTGAGCAGTGGTGAAAGACAAAATTGTGAGTTTTTCGCTACCATGACATGTAAAACTTAAAGCTACATGTCCAATTAAAAAATATATATAATGCACCCTGCGCTATGAGCTGTTTAGGACCTACCTTAGAGGAAAATTGTATTTATGAAAAAGAGAGTTTAAGGCTTGGAAATGGGTATTTTGTCAAGTAGAATTGGCAGTTTAAAACTACACACAGGCTGCATTGGCTCCTAAAAGGTGGCACACTGTGATTTCACCCCTGAGAGCAGCCCTCTGGAGGGGAGACTCAGATATCCCCTTTCAGGCGGGTACAGTCACTGACGTGTCTCTGTGTTTTCACATGAATGTGCTGCCCTGGGGGCAGAGCATTCACCATAATGGGGCGCATTATTATTGTTTGCACCCAGCACAACTTTAAAAAGGTGCACCAGGCGCAAACAATGACAATGCATAATATGGCCCCTGGTCTACCCTCTTCCCACGGCATGATGCTTCTATCACTACTCTCCATTATAATCAGGATGTTCTAATAAGTCAGAAATCACAACTAAGCTACATATCCTATAGAGTTCTGACATAGAATGACAAGCATAGACAGGATGTTGGCTTTTGGCCGGTAGGAACTCCTTTTTTTTTAAGGATACTTAAGTTTCTGTCAATAAGTTCACATGTTTTGAAAATGTTTTTGAGGTCAACATACCCATTTTTTGGCAAACAAGGGTTGGTTGCAGCCGAGGTTAGATGCAGGCCCTGTGCTCAACCTTCCTTAGGTGACCAATCTCAATGTGTATGGCCTTTTGCCATGCATGGCATGAGTGGACCAGCTGAATCCAGTTTCCAAAATGTTGTAGCTGGCCAAATCACATACAGCACAGCCTTTGACTGTGTAGAGCAGGGGTTTGTCCTGAAGGCCTGGCCTGCTGCAAGGATACACACTGTGTATTTATTATTCTTCACCTATTACACTCTATCATTATTTTAATGCAAGTGTTTTAAAAATAATAGGCTGCAGGCAATGAACACTGTGAAGTTTACTGTAATAGTTCTATTTTTTCACAAATGAAGGAAGCTCTGAAAAGACCTGTTTTTGTGCTGTATTGTTGATTTTTATTTTTTTTAAAGTTTTTTAGGGTATTCATTTTTTGGGTGGTAACAAAAGTGGAAAATGATCACTTAAATGGGATTGTGTATTTTGCTCATGGTTTGACATGTGAGTTTTGCACTGAATTCACCTAATTTTCTTCTACCTCTGGTGGAATAGTTGCAGGTTCCTGGGTGGTGTTAGGAATCTGTTTTTCGGTCCTCCACTTCCACAATGGGTGTTGTCATGCTTGGTTCTTAAATAGTAGGACACAGTTATTGCCCTAAAGGAGAACCTCCCAATTTGTACCTGGCAACGTTCTTGCTGACAGATGTTTTAGAGAAGTACTCCCATACCCAATACTTCATTGTCCTCAGTCCCTACCTGAGTCTTCAGTGGTGATGGCATCACCAAATCTTGTAGCAGTTGTTGGTTGAACTGCAGGCTGCGATGATGTGGCCTGGGATGGACCTCAGATGGTTATGGTGGTGACGATACCCCTTGTTCCCTTTTATTAGAAGCCATGATCCAGCAAAAATAATGTGTGTATTCATTTCAATTCTGCAGATTTCCATAAATCATCCACCAAATACAATGTTCAGGATCTCACCCTGGATGTGACAGATGCAATAACAAATGCCATAAATGGTGTACCATGTTTGATTAAATAGAAAATTGGCAATGACACAATTAATGAGACTGCTATGGCTACAGTAATATTTGTTGGTTTAAGTATATGTTATTTAAAGGTGCAGTGCTTTGTTGTCACTTAATGTCATACAATTTATGAGGCTGTAAGCACTGCATTTGGTGTGAAAGATGTGGTGTGCATGGCAGTTGTGTGAGATATGATCTTTGGACCTAATTATAACTTGAATTTTAGAGTTTTTTTGGTTTAGTTTACTCCCAAGTTGTTTTGGGTTCGAAAACTGGAGATTAAGCATCTCACATCCTCTGTCACCATCTCTTGCATTTGTTTAGGAAAATCAAAGAAGATCTTGTTAAGATATTTCTGCTTCATGAGCTGATGTTGAGGGAGGCATAAAGGGAGCATCAAAATATTTTTCTTTTAATATTTTTGTTTTTGCTTTTTGTTTGAGGACCTATTAAACGTTATGTATGCAGGCCCACATCAGGGCCATGTGGAGACAGGGATAACAGGGCCTGGTATATAGGGAAAACATTGGGAATGCATACGTAAACTGCTTGGGTAGTGGATGCCTGGGAATATTTTCCACAATTTTCTTGTTTTTTCTAAAATGTACTGCTGACATCCTAGGGTATTTTACTGCATGGTGCCTGGTGTAGTAGTTTGCTGTAGCCGAAGTTTATTTTTCTAAACTTTAATTGATTTTTCACAGATTCCCCACTGCTAATCTCCTTTTGGTGCTATTGCCGTGGATGAGCCTAGGTTATATGCCACATTTGGGTTATTTTGTTGCAATTCTTGACTGGCATGTGGCTGATGTTGGTTGGGGGCTCCAGGGTAAAAAGGCTTCTTGCCTTTGTTCGCCATGCTTCTTTCTTGCCATGTGTTAGCCTGCAGTTATGCCAAAATCTGTGTGTGTGTGAGAGAGAGAAAGAGAGAGAGAGACAGAGAGAGAGAGAGTAGTAGTAGTTGATTAATGTCTTGCCACTTTTAAAAACCTTCTGTTCTTGTTTTTGGGTACTGGGGACGTTTTACAGCCAATAGATCATTTTCCAGATTTTACTGGTTCTTTGTGTAAATTTGCTGCTCTTGTGCCTGGGGCCATTTTCTGTCAGTCTCCTAGTTTCTGTCTTTAGGAATTATGGGCCCTTCTTAGACTCACATATAATTGTTCTGAATTTCAAAAGATGTTCTTGTCAGTCCTCCTGTTCCTGTTTTTTCAAATTATGGGACCTTGTGATGCTCTTTGCTGCTGTCCAGTTCAGTCCCAGGGGTCAGTGGATGGGCCTAAATGTTATGCCAAGGTTGGAGCATTCATATGCATACCTTGGCCTGCATGTGTTGGTTGGTGGTGAGGGGCAGGGGCTCCTGAAAAAGCTTGCATCTAGCCTTTGTCATACCTGACTTCTTTCTAGCTCTGTGCTAGACTTCCATTTCAACAAATCTGTGTGTGTGGAGGGGAAGCTGATCAACGTCCTTTAGTATTCTGCCCCTTTTAAATGCTTTTTGCCAGAGGAACGGGACGGTGTTGGTGCCCTTTTGAACCCCAAAAATATGTATGCTGATTTTACTTATTTTGTTGTCTAGATTTGCTCGTGGCCTTCTGGTACCTGGTTATACTTTGTAGGCCATGTATATTATTTTAAAACATTTTGCTAGTTTTCCTGTTGATGTCACTGGGATTATATGCATTTGTGGAGCTAGCAGATAATATTTTCAATTTTAGTGGGATTTCGCCAGTCACCATGCTCCTGTCCTGGGGTTTATTGGACCTTTTGCAGCCCACAAATATTATTCTTGTTTTTAATGAACTATTTGCTGCCTCTCTACTTCTGTCATAGTGATGTTAGGGGCTGTGTATGGGACTAGATTTAATGATAATTTAGGGTATTTTTGAGTATTTTTTGTCATGCATGTGTATGGTTGTGGCAGTGGAGTGGGATTTAGGTAAGCAGAAATTCCATCTTTGTTCTCCATCCCTTCTTTTCCTGCGATGTGGTAGACCATGATATTCTCACCCACTTAGGGCCCGATTATAACTTTTGGGTGGGTCTGGCAGGCGGTTCCTGTGGCGGTGCCTCTTTCAAAGGCGGCGGTGCCTTAGAAAAAGGCACCGTAATGGGGATGCCACACAGGTTTCTGCACAGCATGGACTATAATGTCCATGCTGTGCAGGAACTGGGGCACATGCACAGAGGGAGGGGACACATGTTGTACCCCCCTGCATGTATACCCTGGCTGAGGGGGCACTGGGGGCCTGGTAGAGCCCCCAGTGTTTCAGCACTGTCAGCCTTTTCATGGAGGAAAGACCTGTATGAAGATGCTACTGCCGCGCCACTGCCAGGGAACTGCGGTTCCCTGGCAGTTCCTATGGTCCGACCGCCCAACTCATAATAGGGTGGTCAGACTGCCACCGCTGCACCACCATGAGTCCGGCAGTCCCAGGACTGCCAGACTCGTAATTAGGCCCTTAGTGTGTTCCGGTTGGGGATGTTAGTTTTCCAGAATCTTGGTGTATTTTCATATTCTCTCTGTTGGGGGCCAGAGAGACACCCTAAAGCCTCAGTTATTATTATTGATGGCTTCAAATTTACTGTATGTTGCTTTGGAGTGTGTGGGTCCATGTGTGTTATATATGATGGCTGCAGAATTAGAATTGATGTTCCCAGTCTCCTTGCTAATCTCTATCTGCCCCCAGATATTGTTTCAAATTTTTCTTTACCTTTCCATACTTAACTTCATATTGTTCTGGGGTGTATGAGGTCTTTTGTCTAACGTATTTCTTAGTCACAGATGTAATTTTTACAGAATAGTTTCTTTTTATGATCACTTTATAGTCATTTCAATTGAGTCCATGCAGACAATTGAAAACAACTTTAAATACATATTCATGGTCACTGCATTAAAATTAGAAAATGAAATGAAACCTGACCTGTACATGCATCAAACTGTAAACCTCGTGGAAAAAACATCAATGATTTGGCCAAGAGTACTTCAAGCAGGCAGTGTCATAATAAAGAGAGTTAACCAGATACCATAAATGTTCTCACATTTTTGCTGGCAGCACAGTAAATGGAATCCCTGTAGTTATGCAACTATCCAGACCCCCGATCCACAGGAGGATGGTTAGAGGCTTGCCTTTCTCCCATGTTTGGGCAATATCCCTTTTGACTACGGTCAGCCCAGGCTAATAAAGGTCTCGATTTTGCTTCTAAATCCTTCATGATTTTATAGTAAGTTTATTTTTGTGGAGAGAGTATCCTGCCATCAGACATAACTCCAACAACCCATGTCCAGATCTTGAACAATCACACAGTCCTGGACGGTTTACATAAATTCACTCTCTGGAGTGTGACACTGGAAGAGGGGAGTAATCCTGTTGCATTGATTTCCGACAGATTTGGATATAGCATAATTCATACAGGCAATACATTTGAATTAGACTGTACTGAGCTGAAACGGCTACCTCTATCCACCAGACAGATGACCCAAATCAACCTCCCATGCATTCTTAAGCTCTAAAACAATGCTGATCTGTGTATGTGTGTAAATAGGTCTTATGGCCCGAGATAATCTTTTGCAGTCTAGTGGGCCCTTACGTTTTGCTTCCAAAGCTTGAAGTCTGGTAAGATATAGAAAATATATCTAATCCATTGAGGTAGGCGGGTCAGTCTCTGTCTCAGCTGCATATACCGGTGTAAATAACTGTTGTGCAGTTGAAATTCCTGATACAGATCACATAACACATTTCCTAATTTAGCAAGCTCTATACTGTTCCACTCAGAGATGCCCTCTAGATCTACAACCTAGTTCAACTGAGTGTCCACACACAGGCTGGTTTCTTTAGTGAGATGACTCATCCGATCAATTGCCTTCAGTGTCCTCGTGACAGACCCAAAATACCATCAATGTAGTTAGGGAATTCTTTTTGAGGAGGGCTTCCACAAAGGATGGGAAGCAGAGTGGTGTTACGTAACATCTAAATCTTCACCCTGTTCGCATGGTCATACAGTGGCAATCATAATAATGAGATGTGAAGCACATTTGTACATGGGGAATTCTTTGAAGTTTGGGAAATGAAACAATCGCAAAAAGCATGGCCTTGCCCCCGGCAGATAATGGGAGGGAACTCCAATTGTTTCATTTACCTTGAGCAAGTGAAGTAGTGGCAATATATTGATCAACTAGTGTTGTATTACTATCTAGGACCCTAATTTGATATTCCCGATTCATGCCCTTATGTGGTTATAATAAATAGTATCCTTATAAGGGCATAAGAATCATATCCATATTTAGTAATAGCACATGCAGTCCAAAGCACAGCAAGGCTACCCATAGACTCCTAGAAAGCACAACGCGTTCTTTACACAAACCAAGCCTCCAGCAGCCCGGGAAACCCCCCCTGCTTTTGTTTTGATTTGCACAAGAACTCCTGGAGTCCAGAAAGAACTGTTCTCAGTGACGTCTTATGTCCAACCTTACGTCAAACCCGGCACCTTTCAGGTATAAATATACCAATGTTGCCTTAAGCAAACACACGGTGGTGTGGAGCAGAGCGGTTATCTACTTATCTGAAGCCCAGGTAATGCGAGAGCCGAAGGAACCCGCCCCTCCCCTTTGACGCGCTGGAGAAGCTGCCTTTTCTCACGCCAAGAAATCCAGCATCGGTGCTCCCAAGTCACCCTTGCGGGTTGCTGGGAGATTGAGTCCTGAGAAGCGAGATACAAGACCTCCTTCATTCTATAACCAAGGTACAGAGCTGATTAAAACCTTAGAGAGAATTCTTGATTCCGATACTTGGCAAAAAAACTAACTTAACGTAAGACTGCAACTTACTTACTCCTTCCCACGTATTAGGCTAAGGTCAGGTACACTGGGGTAGGCGTATCTTAGAAGCACCAGTTGAGTTGGTTAGTCAGTGTTCTAATGTATGTATATATCTTATCCATTTTAAAGTATCATATGGCTAAGAAACCATATCAATGCTTTTAGAGTATTATTTCATAATACTATTTTTACTGTACGCACTTTACTTTATGATAAGTATTGCAATTGTGGCAATTAATTTCTCTTGCATGAGAAAGAAGATTGCTCAATAAAATAACACCTTTTATTGAAAACGCCCGTCTCTCTATTTCTCTGCACTCTGGTGAAACTAAGCATGCACAATTGATTGAGTGAAATAGCTGCCTATTGTTTTCACACGAGCAAAGTTGTCATGTGTATGCAGTTGTCAGAATCTGAATCCCTTCTTGTCTAATCAGGGAAGTTCACTCCTCCCTGTTCATTCGAGAAAGTTTCTAGTGACCTCTGAGCTAGCTGGCAAACCTAAATTAAGTCTAACATAGTCAGTAGAGACCTAGATGACCTCAGTCCTACGTCTACACTGCTGTTTATGTTATTCCAATGCGCAGAGCCTATTGGGAAAATAGGAACTACACTACATGGCACCCAACGTTTGGTAAGGCGATAATATAACGCAAGACACTAGAGTAACTCAGTCGTGCTTTTCACACAGACCCCTTTTTCCCGTAAAAACTCCAATAGACGTCTGGAGTGGGTGAAAGGTTAATATCCGCCGGAACTTAGTAGGATGAGAATCCTATGTATTCGTTTTTGGTTTAGTCAACGTTGAAGGATACAGTGTTCCAAAATATTGTACACCTAATCTTTGTTTCCTTGAAACTTGATCTGCAACAAAACTTTCTGTCACTAAAATGGGAGAAAGTGAAGACAAAAGGGAGCAAGCTAGAATAGCAGCTCAACTCATAGCGGACGACACACTTGTCCAAGGAAACGAACCGGATGCAATACTCATCCCGGTCAATATAAGGAAAACCATAACTATAAAACTTATAGAAAATGGATTAACAGCAAGAGGTGGTACAGTCGTATTTGTGGTAGAGGCACATGAGTTTCGGCAGACAGAAGTATTCTATACCTGGATAAACTTTCCAGTAGCACATCCTGTAACACATGAGTTCCACTACTACAAAATAGCAGAAGCTCCAGAGGAATACTCTCCTTTCGAGGAAGTTGAAGTTCCACTAACATATCAAGAGCACCTGCTCTTATTTAAAGGCGCCCATAAACATCAAAATCACATCACCAGGCTCGGTCCACTAGGTAGACCAGGAGCCACGTGGCCGGTTACAGCAAGCTACTCACCACACCCAGACATTGAAGCAATGTCAGCCATAGAACTTTTAGTTCAGTTAAAACAACTAATTAAAATACATAGACAGTTGGTCCAATATGTCATGCAGACTTCAACAGTCCAACCTGCAATTAAACTTCCACAAAACACCCCTCAGAACACAAACAAGATTACACCACAGAACATACAATCGTGTCTTGGTAAAACACCCACAAAACGGGAACAAATTCCATTTGGTTAGCTCAAATAATCACCCAAATAGAGGCAGTATTTCCTGATACTACCCCACACAAAAAACACAGAATTCTGACTATCTGCCTCCCAATGGGGTCGCACCACACGTGGAGGACTGTGACACTTGGGGCTCGGTCTTTGCTTCCATCTACACAAAAACACATGGTGTTCCGTCTATGGCGGTCATACCAGATGTACTAAGACAAATTCAAAACGAATACGGTCCAGAACCTGCTTTAACTCTGGGTATGAAATTACTAAAAGACTTTAAGCAGGTCTCGGCTATATTATTGGCCAATATAAGAGGAGAAGCAGCATGTGTGGCAATCCGCCAGAAATTGAAGGAGACAGATATTACAGACCAACCGTTTGAACTTGCCAGAATCATAGAAAAATCCTATGAAGAGCTAGGAAGAGATAGTTTGGGTGGGAAACCTATAAAACCCAACTAACTGAAAATCCTGAAAAAACATTTATTAAAAATAATCTAAATACTCCAAAAAAGAGTTGGGATGGTAATAAACAATCCACTCCCAAGGAAAAACGATTCCAGTCCAGAGGAAGATCTCCTCAACGGAGAGAAAGATCTCCTGGCCGAGGAGACAAGTCTCCCCAAAGGGAACCCTCTGAAAAAATATATAATCTTAGAGATAGGGATAAATTGAGAAAACCTGATAGATATCAAGATATTGATATACGTCCCTCTCGATCTTTTTAGACTTCCTCACAGAAATCGGAAAGAAGAGGACGGTCAGAACACAAGGAAGAGCACGTCAAGTCCAAAGACAAAGAACCTGCTCATCAAAGTAAAAAATCACAATTTCCCAGAAAGAAGGTAGCAAGAATTAAAATTAAACATGCCGAGGAGTCTGAGGACACAACTGAAAAATGGAGAGTGGGCCCAGAGACAGCGCAGCAGAAGTGACCATAGCTCGCAAGATCCTGATGAATCTTCTGGATACAGTGGACACGAATGAATACATTCAGGTGGAAACTGCAGACACACAAGTTAGTGTGCCCTATAAACTATATGAAATAACATTGCGTATAGAGGGAGATAAAACTAGGAAAATAAAAGGTCTCTTTTGGGAGAATCTTTCTAAAGGCTATGACATCTTGTTAGCTGAAAAAGACTGGCCACCAGAGTTTGTCAGGGAATGCCCTCATGGCGAAGAAATGATTATGCCAACCTTCTCAAATTATATTCCAATTCATAAAAAATACACGTTCGCAAGAAAATGGGCAGTGGTCCAAGCCCCTGCATTATACAAAAATCATGTAGGATGGGATGAGGACTCACCTCACCACAAAATCCAGTTAAAAAATCAACCTACTGCACAAAGGCAGTACCCAGTTAAACAAGAAGCTAAAAAGCAAGTCAGGGTGATCTTAGATCAACTTGAATATCAAGGGGTGATTGAAACATGCACCTCACAAATGAACAATCCTTTGTTTCCTGTCTCCAAGCCAGACGATTCATATCGCCTAGTTTTGGATTACAGACATTTAAACTCCTGTTGCAAAACTTTTGGAGTACAAAACTCTCACAGTTACAGCACTAATGAACAACTTTGTGCGCAAAAAAAATAAAATGACATTAGATATCTCTAATGGATTCTTCTGTCAAAACATTGCACCTGAAAGCAGGTATTTGACCGCTTTCTCAATAATGGGGTTGCAAAAACAATTTTGCCGACTCCCACAGGGATTCAAGAGTAGCCCAGGATTATTCTCAGCAAGGGTAACAGAATTACTACAAATATATGATGATGAGGCATTATCATATGTCGATGACATCTATCTTACAGACGATGACCTGGAGACCCACTTGAAAAGAGTGAACACCATAATTCTTGGGTTCGCATCAGAGGGTTACAAATTCAACTTTAAAAAGTCCAGAATTGCCCATCTAACAGTCCTATTTTTAGGATATGAGTTATCAAGTGAAGGCAAAAGCCTGACAGACAACTTCTTAGAGAAGTGTGCAGTACTCCAAGCACCAAAAACGCTGAAAAATTTACAATCAATACTAGGCTTCCTGAATTTCGGTAGAACATACATTCTAAATTACGCAGAGAGAGTTAAACCTCTCTATGAATTAATAAAACCTGATTTTAAACCAATATATTGGACTCAAAAACACACAGAAATTTTGAGATCATTACAGACAGACATGTTAACTAAAACAAAACTGCAAACACGCGAAAACGTACGCAACCTTGAGATCCGAGTCATCCCAGGAAGATGCGGATTCATGTACCTGACCTCTAACGAGGGTAAAACGGTACCTATAGCTTACAAATCACATTTGTACACTCAAGCTGAAATGAAATTCAGTTCTATAGAAAAGATTCTGACAGCGGTTCAAACTGCTGTAGCAAGAGAAAGAGCCCTAGCCCAAGGCAAGAGGATAACTGTTTATGCAGCAGAATCAGCCCTTGAGGCTTTAACAAGTCCATGCAATCTGAATGCAGTGGCATTAGATCCAAAATGGATACAATGGGAAAAAATTCTCTTGCTGCAGAACACGTGAAATACTATTTTGACCCAAAAATGAAAAAAACTAGATGATCTAGAATACGAACAAGAAGATCCTCTGCCAATCGAAATTCTACCTATGGAACATTATACCTGTATAAACTATATGGACAGATTTGCACACCAATACGATGTAGAGAAAAAATCCTACAATGCAGCGTGCGCGATTTTTAAAGGTCGCTGGCGCTCTGGTAAATTCAAACCGATGATTACCAAAACTGAATCACTGAGAAACTGCTCAGCTCAGCGTGATGAAATAAGATCTTCAAAGATGGCGCTTAAAAATGCCGATCACGAATTTCCCACACTAATAGTGTGCGATTTGCATTACTGCGTCAAATCATACAACAATGATATGCAGACATGGAGCAAGAACGGTTACAAAGATGACACAGGTGCCACAATAAAGCATAAAACGCTTTGGGAACAAGTAGTTCTTTTGCAGAAAGAACTACAAAAGACTCACGTGATACATACACTGAGTCATAAACTTGATGGCGTTGACATTGCAGGGAATTCATTGGCTTACAGAGCCACAGCGGCAGCGGTTCAACCGGCTTCCGTAGCCACAAAAAAGCGTTAAAAAAAAACACATAGACGGAGAAACCATGCTGGCAGTAAAAGCATCGTTAAAAGGCGATTATGCAGCATTACCTCTCAACTATCCACTCAGTAATACATACATAATTGATGCAAACTCCGTTCCTTTTGCTCAAATCCCTGGAGTGGGGGATAGAGTAATTCCAAATACGAACCGGAGAGTTTTCTTGATTGAAGACGCACACATGGGACTGGGTCCAAGGCACCTAGAGATCTTGAAATCTCTAATAGAATTACAATCAGAATACTGGTGGCCGGGGATGAGCTTGCAAATTTACAGATTTGCAATGGATTGTCCAGACTGCAACAGAGATCGCAGTTGTGAACCGGACCAGACTATTGCCAGGGGACCTTTATTAGAAAGCATCAGGCGATCTATACGCAGAAATCCAGCCGGAGAAATGCGTCCCCATAATTATTAGGACAGAATTCACTTAAAAATGTAGGCCCCAGCGCTCGGCTGACGCCAGAACTGTTATAAAAGATTTGCGAGTCTTTATCGGCACATACGCAATTGGAATGCTACATTCTGACCAGGGTCCTGCGTTTAGCTCTCGAGCTTACAAAGAGGCCATGAACAGCATGGGCATTGCATTGCGGTACTCTTGTCCCTTCCACCCCGAGGGAAATGCGGTAGTGGAAAGAAAAAACCGTGACATAAAGCAATCTATAACTGCGAGGGTATTAGGTTTGGGTGATGGGTGGGTCAAACATTTAATAAGTGTCCAACGTAGTCTTAATAACATGCCAAGAAATTCTCTAAAAGGTATCAGTCCGTATGAACTTTTGTTTGGTACTAGAATGTTTATCCAGGATCTGGATCGTCATACTTCAGTGGTAGAAGAAAAAACTTTTGATATCAAAGATCGTTTGGCTGTTTTACAGGACTTGAATGAAACAAGAAAAAGTCTAAGTAACACAAAGTTTAAGCCAACAACCACTGAAGAACCACCTGTCCCAGCAAGACCTGTCTGGATCCCAAAGATTGGGGATCTGGTCAGAGAGAAGATCGCTGTGAAGAAGGAATTTGGGCCTTCTTACAGAAAAGCAGTACCTGTCTTAGCTGTCAGCGGAACAAGATCAGTAGTACTACCGCCACTTGCTGGTAAAAAGGAAAACAGAATTGTTTCCATCGATCTGGTGAAACCACAATCATGTGGCCGATAATACGTAGTAGGCCCAGTGGACTCCCAAGAAATAGCAGAAGACTAAACTTTGCTACAATCCAAGAGGTTCAAACTGAGAGACTAATCGCATTTGATAAACCAACAGTACTTAAAGAGGACTATGCAATAAAGCCATGGAACTTGTGCCTCTTGAAACCCAAATTGCAACAATTTGTGATGATACACCAATATATAACGATGTAGCATCAGAATGTACAAACGTAACAAAAGAAAATGCAAAGATCAATGGAAATCCGGAAGCAATCCCACCAATTGACAGAACAGCATCTGGCTATTTTATCAACTTTGATGACTTTTCCGATGATCCAAGTGAACATGGAGACAAGCCAGCAACAAAAACTTTCAAAGGAAAAATAACCGAGCTTTTTTACCAACTAAAAGAGACATATCTGATTTCACCATGGATTGAATTTTGGACTGTGTTAGGTTTACTTTTCCTCCTGCTTTGCCTCATCATGGTTTTATGCTTGGGTAAATTCATTGATGGAAAATATAGTACAATGGACACAGCAAGTCAGAACATCAACTTGGTCCTAAAGTCTCAAAGATCCTCTCACATCAAGAAAAGAGAACTCTCATCAGTGAACATCACAGACAATCCAATACCTGGGGGTATAGCATGGGACAGAACTGACTATGAAATATATGGCCCGATTGAGCTCTTGAAGTATCCACACCAGTTTAAGGTTTCCTTAAGTGACTTTGTGATACCAAGTTCTTTTTCTGATGATTGGGACTTTGAAAATATTAATAATATGATGTCAGATTTAGTAATGTCAGCTAAATTTACAGAACATGATTATTTACAGGGTTCATCAAATTATGAAGAATTATACTGTTACAATCACTATGGTCATCACTATTTGCATAAATCTGCGCAACCTAGAAATGTTTTTAATTATAATCAATGGGAACATTGTCCAACTCCACCAAAAGGAAGTTCAAAGACATTTTTTGAGAAATTTCCATACTTCTCAGGGTTTAACAACAGTGATCCACAAACGTTTTATTTTAAAATGTTAAATAAGACAGGAATGAAAACAATGTTGACAAATACTAAACTGATTTATTCTGAAAAATTTTATGACAAAATGACTACATTTGGTTTTGAATTTTGGAAAAATGACATTGAAACAAAAACCATCTGAGGAACAAAAGACTGGCAGGTACACGGTCTAGAATCAATATTTAGAGCCTGCATGATCCCAGAACAAATATTATTTCTGAATGATACCATTCAACAAACTACTTGTCTTGGTTTAGCTAAGATAAAAGACTTAAATAAACCGTCTATTCCAATACCCATACCTGATAGTGATTGCTCTACAGATGTGGAAATAGACGTATCCCATATTTTTCACCAAAACAGAACAAATCCTGATTGGAAAAAATGGTTGATCTGGCCCACAGACACGAATAACTGTCAAGATAGATTCCTGAATAAAAAACAGGGGTCCAGCTGACCAACTCGCACCAAGAGGCACGCTAAAAGGACGCCGCCCCGGTGTAGCGGGGTGTCCATTCTTCTGCAGGCAACTGACTGTCTGCTGCCCCGCTGCACAGCCCAGCAGAACGCCGCCAACACCAGCACCTTCTGCCTCCCTCCCGCCGCCGCAGAATCCAGCCTTAGCGACCGTAGTGCAGAGAGAGCCGACCGGGGAGAAACCACAACCCCCAGACGCCCCAGCGGCGGGAGCCACACCCAGCTGACCAACTCGCGCCAAGAGGCGCGCTAAAAGGACGTCGCCCCGGTGGAGCGGGGTGTCCATTCTTCTGCGGGCTACTGACCGTCTGCTGCCCCGCTGCACAGCCCAGCAGAACGCCGCCAACACCAGCACCTTCTGCCTCCCTCCCGCCGCCGCAGAATCCAGCCTTAGCGGCCGTAGTGCGGAGAGAGCCGACCGGGGAGAAACCACAACCCCCAGACGCCCCAGCGGCGGGAGCCGCGTCCAGCTGACCAACTCGCGCCAAGAGGCGCGCTAAAAGGACGCCGCCCCGGTGGAGCGGGGTGTCCATTCTTCTGCGGGCTACTGACTGTCTGCTGCCCCACTGCACAGCCCAGCAGAACGCCGCCAACACCAGCACCTTCTGCTTCCCTCCCGCCGCCGCAGAATCCAGCCTTAGTGGCCGTAGTGCGGAGAGAGCCGACTGGGGAGAAACCACAACCCCCAGACGCCCCAGCGGCGGGAGCCGTGTCCAGCTGACCAACTTGCGCCAAGAGGCGCGCTAAAAGGACGCCGCCCCCGCGTCGCGGGAGTGAGCGGGAGCGCCCGGGGCAAAGCCCGGGCAAAGGGCGGGCCGTCTGTGGCCGTCCGGGGACGGTCTGGGACAGGACGGGCCACATCTCTAACATCCCCCCCAAAAAAAGGATCATCGACACCAACAAAAGCCGTAAGAGGAATATATTATCTTACTGTGACTGTTTTGCCTTAGGGGCAATACATTGTATTCTTTGTAAAGACGAACTCCCCGTATACCCTAGCTACATGGGGAAACGAATAGCGATGGAGGAGGGGAACGGAGCAGGCAATGCATCAAAGCTTCACAAGGGGAAGAGAGCATCTAAAAAGGCATGTCAAGCTGCAGATAGTGACGTTATGGATTGTATTGACTCCCTTGTGAATGAGTGTAGAGAAATCCTCATTGTCAACCAAATAGAGACCTTTGCGACTGATAATGGTGGTGAGGAAATATAAATTTTATTGTCACGAAATGTTCCCTAACGTGTACCCCACCGTCTTTATGTACGAGCTTAAAGTGCATGTAACTTCCCTCCTGTGCCAGCTATGAAGACGCAAATACATTTGCGTCCAACGTTAACATGTCCTCTTTCAGATCCACTCTGAATGGGTCGGATATTCCGTTCCTAGGTATGCCATGCCACCGTCTTTGTATGGTGCACTTTCACGTATTTCTGGCTCTGTGCGAGCCAGGCCCTGTTTTCTGTCATCGAGCCTTTTCTCAAAGTCATCTCTGCCTCCTGAAACTGCAGCGTGGGATGCCCCCCCGTGAACTCTGTCCTACTCCCTGCGAGGCGAGCGGGGCCTGGCTCGGCCTGCTTGCCTGCCAAAGACAGTATTTTACCTTCACATTATCAGTATAGCCAAGCTCAGCTTCCCGAAAACACATTCCAGTCCAGCAGGATAGATAAACAACCTCTCAGCTGCAGAGCAAAGGGCCCGGCCTTTCTGTCTCCAGACAAGTAATTCACAGCTCCCGTTACCATGGTAGGCCCATGGCCCCCCCGCTTTACACTCAGACACGTAGGCACATATGCACGTATTCATAGTCAAGTATAGGATAGCCTCTGCCCAAGAGACCTTTCCTTCTAGATAATATGGTTCCCAAACATCAGATATCAGATATGATATAGGAACGAGTTGATCTGACATGCCAGACTTCTGTCTCTTCCCTCTAGTGTAAATGTCAAGTCCCCTGCATCCTCCAGCTTCACGTCAATCACACGTCATGCAGCTGCGCGCGCATCCAGACCTCAGATTTCTGCTGACATTGCAAGATTCTGCTATGTACCCACCCACTTGTGACACTTTCATGTGACGTTTCTAGCACACACCTTTGTGTTCACGCCTAGTTCACGCCTTCTGATTACGTATTGCTAACACATGTGTGCTCTTATCTCGTTTCTCTCAGCTGTTACGCCTACTGTATTGGTTTCCATTATGTGCTTTAAGTATAAAAGTCATGTATTATCAATAAAGTATGCTCTATCCCTTCCTGAACCCCAGTGGTGTCAGGAACCCGATATCCGGTTCGAGAACCATTCCTTTTTAAGGAATAAAACCCCTAAGAACTCTAACACCACGGACTCTGCGTCTTTCTTTCCGATTGAGTTATTTTATTTTGAGTACTTACCTGCATAGAAATTAGGACGGTAATTAAATATTTACCACATTAATTTGGCGCCCGAACAGGAACCCCTCCCCCACCCCACGCGCCGGTTGGTGCGTTGCAGCCTTTGCCCCCTGTCATAAGTCAAGACGGACAACTACGCGTACCCGCAGGATTTCCTGTATCTCCCTCAGGCCTACGGAGGTGACGGAGACTGCGATCAGCACCCAGACGAGGCGGTGAGGAGTGCGGAGGATCCCGACCAGAGCCTAGCCGAAAGAAGCAAGGTCCGAGGTGTCAAGAGGCCCACCAGTTCTGAAATATTCACGTGTCGAGTCGAGTCGAGTCCAGTCCAGTCCAGTCCAGTCGAGTTTTCCGAGGCCTTCTGTTCCCTGCTTCCCGGTGAGTACCCTTGCTGGGGATGCATCTAGATGGGTGCATTATTATGTATCCGGTAAAGACGGGTTTGGGTACACAAACACGGTCTGCGCTGTTTTAGACAGTGTATCTGTACTGTTCAGCAGTACATCAGGCATTCAAGTTCTTGCACTGTTTTTGACAAGTGTATCTGTACTGTTTAGCAGTACATCTAGTATCAAGGGTAGTCCATATGTGTCCAAAATGTTTCATGTGATTAATGTCGTGGTATGAGTGACTGTTTGATGTACATTACTGTGTTTTTGTGTAACTAGCTGTGTTCAGAGTAAGTAACAAGTATCGAGTATCCAGTACCAAGTAACGAGATGCCTTTTTTCAATAAATTAAGACAGATAGGAACTAGGAAAGGGATACTAGAGGAAGAGATTCCTGTCCCACCTAGGGACACTCCTGGAAATTTTATGTACCATAAGCATGGCTTAGATGCCATACTGTACCTAGATTTATGGGCTGATTATACCAAGCACCTAGAAGAGAGACACAGGTGGCCCGTTACAGGAACATGGGATGCCGAGTGCATCATGAGAGTAGAGGAAGCGCTATGGAAAAAGAAAGCCAGACAATCCCAGAAAGATGCCATAGAATTGTGGCGTAAAGAATCACATAAACGTGCCGAAAAAGCACTCCGAAAAGAAGAAAAACATAGAGAAGAGTCGGATGAAGTCCGAGAAAACGAATTAGTTACTGAAGGGATCCGAGTAAAAGCAGAACAAGTAGACCGCATGCGAAACACTCTTGCAAATGGCATGTATTTAGTGGCCGAGGGTTTGCCTAAGACCACTTCAGAAATACCGAAAGATCTGCCGCCACCATTGGTTCCAACTAAAGTAAGTCAAAGACATATTCCTTGCTTCCTATCTAGACGATGTAGCTCCCGCTTACACCAATCCACGTGCCCACGTACCGCCTACTGACGGTGACGGAGGTGGCAACCCATTCCAAGACAATGTCCAGCCAGTACCACAACAAAGTTCACCCGTTCGACAGCCTGCTCCACCTGCTCCTCCACCACTTCCCACATCTAAGATTAATACGCTAAATCCGTTTGGGCCTCATCCTAGTAAGAGACAAGTTCAGACACACATACAGACTCCACAGACAAACAATGTTCAAGCCTCCGCCTCAGGAGGTGCGACAGGAGGTTTCCAGACTCCGCCACAAACTCACAGATTAAACCTTAGGGACATAATGAAGCAACGTACACCCCGAACACCAAGTTATGACATGCTTAAAGAACCCCTTTCAATTTGCAGATACGATCCAGTACCCGGTAAAGAAGATAGAATGTTGTTAGCATCACTACGCTTACGAAAAGTTGCAGATTACCTAGTGTTATTTCCAGGAATGACTGAACACCTAGATAGAATATATCATTTTATCCAGACTGGGGAAGATCCTGAAAGTATTAAAGAGGCCCTGGCTCACCAGAAAGTTGACACTCAAGGTTGTATATTACGTTTCTTCATAAATTGCTTAATAAGAGAACGAGACAGGCCTGGAGTAGACAAGGACGAGATGGAGGCACTAAACAAATGGGGTCAAAATATAGCCGATGGAAACCATGATAAACAGAGTTGTATAGCAAGCATGTACAAAAGAATCAGAAAAGCAGTAATAGAAATGCACGAAAAGGAACAAGAAAAGGAAAAAGATAGCGACAGGAATGACTCCTCCGAGGAGGGCGAACCTGAAGAATGTGACACGGCTAAAGAAATGATAGCGTATGTGGGTAAGGGAAATTACCTTAAGAAAGGCACCCGTCCAGAAAGCAAGAGAGTTTTTCTCTCTGGCATATCAAAAACGAGTTCTCCTGAATATCTGTTTCAGGGTACCGTTAAAATTCTTCAAGAACGAATGGGGTACCATGTACTCAATTCTATGGATGAACAAGAACTAGCCCGGTCAGCAGTACTATGGGCTGACAATCCTAGCACATACAATGATGATACGGTAGCACAGACATTTTTGAACCTTTCCCCAGACGAGCAGAAATTAGCTGGTATGTACATGATTCAGCATCTCATCACGTTATACAGACATCAACATTCTGATCCAGGTCCCTTACCTGATACATTAGAAGCACTACTTATGAATAGATGGAGAGGCCTAAGTACCAAGTTAATTCAAATAATTCTAGAACAACGGCACAGATATAACGCTTTCTTAGGCCCACGATATATGTTTCAGCTCCGCCCCCAGAAAGAAAAATGTTTCATTTTGACAGGCAGAATCCTTTACGAGAAGTACACCCAGTTATGAATGACGATAATACCCTGAGACGTGTGTTTGTGTACACACCTTTAACAAAGTTGGAATTGTTGGAAATGAAGAAACTAGTACCCTGTCACGATAAAGACCCTGCAGGTTTTCACCGAGAACTTAAGGACATGTTACTCATGGGAGATTACACGTATACGGATATTATGAAATTGTTAAAAGTACTGCTGCCCACCGGCATTTACGAGAAACTCAAGGAAAAAGAATGGGAGGTGGGAGATAAAAAGATTATTTGGACTGAAATAGAAGACGAGGACAAAGGTCGTACTCCAGGGCTAGGCCTTGGGGACAAAGCTAAAGCATTACCAGGTTTAATAGTACAGGTTTTGCCAAGATTATTGACAACTAAAAAGGAAGACTGGGACGCGATCTCAGCCTGTAAACAGAAACACGATGAAGATACTAGTGACTTCTATTCAAGATTCGAGAAGTGTTTCATTATTAATAGTGGCCTGAAACCAGGTAGCGAGTCATACCCACATCTTTTTGTAACAAAATTAGTGGAGAATTCCCTGACACAAGTTAAGAACCGTGTATATAAAGTCGAAAGTACATGGCAAGCAAATACGCCATCCCAGATGTTACAAATGTTACAATATCACCAGAACAGAATTAGAGAAGAACAGGATCACGAACAGAGACGTATGAAAGACACGAAAATGAAAATGTTAGTGGCCCAGTCGGTTCCAGCCGACGGTCAGAGAAAGGGTGTGACCCAGACAGGTAATTCAGCAGCTCCCGTTAAAGGGACATGCAACTATTGTAAACAACCAGGTCACTATGTGAATGAATGTCGAGTCCTGAAACACAATATATCAACAGGTAAAACTAAAGAAAGACTGCGTCAGCCTAGACAAGACCAGGTTCAGCAACAGACTTCACAGAATATACAGCCTGTGCATGCTCCACCACATACAGTACAGACCGCAGCGGTATCACAGCCACAACCCATTGCCGCGACGCAGCAAGTTTCACAGCAGATGTACCAGTATGCCCAATCTGATTATCCCGATTATCAGCGATACACATGAAACAGCCTAGAGAGGGAGGTTGGCTTGCCTCTCATTGAGATTCCTGTAGATCAAGAGGGTCCTTATGTACATAGTCAAGTATTGGGAAAAGACAGAAAGTTTTTAATTGACACAGGGGCAAGCCGCACAACGATCAGTCGTGATGAGGTTCCAGGGGCACCCCTCTCAGGCTCACAGAATGTTTCCCTTGGTTTTTCAGGACAGCCTATTGTAAATGAAGTATCGAAACCCGTCCCCCTAGCAGTAGGTCCATTATCACGTGTTACAGACTTGTTACTAACGAAATCATGTCCAGAAAACTTGCTAGGTATCAAGACTCTGAAGGCTCTAGGAGCAGTGATATGTTGTTCTCCGGAGGGAGTTAGACTTTTTCTACGTGACTTTAAGGGTCACTATGTATTACGAGAGTTTGATGTCAGATTAAAAAATGTACCGAAATACCTGTGGGCACAAGGCCCAACCGATGTAGGTTGTATGCACATCACACCATACCGTGTTACACTCAAACCAGGAGTTGTTTTACCCCGAATCAGACAATACAAGTTACCACCCGATGCTGTAGTGGCTTTACTGGAAATCATTGAAGAGCTCATTGCCCAAGGAGTGGTCGTAGAAACCGACTCCAATATCTGTAATTCCCCTATCATTCCGATTCTTAAACGTACTGATCCCAATGCACCGCCAGTATATCGGCTGGTGATTGATTTACGAGAACTGAATAAATGCATTGTTCCACAGTATCCTGTGGTTCCTGACATCTCATCCTTATTGACTGCTATTGATTCAGAAGCGACGTTCTTTACTGTGATTGACCTCAAGAACGCCTTCTTCAGTGTACCCATTGATCCGGAAAGCCAATATCTCTTCGGATTCAGTTTAAATGGCCGAAGTTTCAAATTTTCACGCGCACCTCAAGGATTCACAGAAAGCCCCAGCATCTATAGCCAAGCACTGAAAAGACAACTTGACTGTATCCAAATGCCAGTTAACACTGCCTTACTACAGTACGTCGATGATCTGCTGATCACCGCACGAAGTGAACCCGAATGTGAACAAGCATCACTGACAGTTTTACATTTTCTGGCCGACAAGGGACACAAGGTGTCTCCTTCGAAGCTACAATACTGTGTTCAGCAAGTGGTGTACCTTGGGCACTTGCTGTCCAAGTGGGGAAGACAGCTCACACCTGATCGAGTTCAGTTAATTGCACAGTTACCACAACCCAAGACACAAAAGGAAGTGCGGGCCTTCATAGGCCTCACCTCGTACTGCAGACAATGGATTCCTCAGTATGCATTTCTAGCTAAACCGCTGATACAGTTGACAACACAGGAGGCAGCGACTTCGACTGCCCTCCCTTGGACTCAGGAACATACACAGGCTTTTGAGGAATTAAAGAAAGCTTTATGTCAAGCACCAGTTTTAGCGACACCATGTTACAGCAAACCTTTTACACTTTTTGTTACAGAACGTGATGGTACAGCGTTGTCTGTCCTCACACAAGATCATGCAGGTTCACATAAGCCTTGTGCTTATTTTTCAAGTACATTGGATCCAGTGGCCCAGGCTCTGCCTGCGTGCTTAAAATCAGTTGCAGCGACAGCCCTAGCAATCAGACAAAGCGACTCAATAGTATTAGGACATCCATTGACAGTACAAGTTCCACATTCTGTAGAAGTCCTTCTAAACCGAACACAGACTCAACACCTGACTATAGCACGACTGACAGGTTATGAATTGACGCTATTCCAGCCACACATAGAAATCAGACGCTGTAACATTCTAAATCCTGCAACATTGTTACCCTCGATTATGACAGATTCAGCCCCGCATGATTGTATAGAGATCATTAATGCAGTAACCAAGCCCCGACGAGACTTAACAGACGTTGCACTGACAAATCCAGACCTGACACTTTACGTGGACGGTTCATGTATGAGAACAAGCACAGGAGAATTAGTGGCCGCGTATGCAGTAACCACTGAAACTGAAGTCAAAGAAACACATCGTATCGATACACTGTCTGCTCAAGCAGCAGAGCTTATCGCTCTGACCCGAGCCTGTATACTAGCCAAGAACAGAAATGTTAACATATACACAGATTCACGTTATGCTTTCGGAGTCGTACACGACTTCGGAGTGTTATGGCAAGAACGAGGTTTCTTGACCTCTCACGGTGCCAAGATCCAACACGGTCCCCCCATTCAAGCACTGTTAGAAGCAATACATCTGCCTTAAGGCATATCCATCATGAAGTGTAAAGCACATACTAAAGTTACAGACTCTATTTCCCAGGGTAACGACCTGGCAGACCAAACAGCAAAACATGCAGCATTGACTCACACCCAGACAACTGATGTGACGAAGACAATAGTGCCGACACATTGTATGACAGTTAGGGATCCCACACTAGACGTAATCGATATTCAGACACATGCTACTCCAGATGAAATAAAGAAATGGACTGAATTAGGAGGGAGCCAGACAGATCAGGGATGGATGACGAAGGGAAAATCTACATGGTTTCTCCCCGACTCCATGGTTCAAGTCATAATAAATGCAGCACATAGCCCAGCACACCTGGGAGAAAAAGCTATGTTAGACAGTTTACAGAATCTCTGGTTCAACAAACATTTACGAGCAGCAGCAAAACAGAAAGTGCGTACTTGCATGATCTGTTGTCAGTTCAATCCAGGTAAAAGCGTCCCTGTAGAGCAAGGTGGATTTCATCCTCCCGATCACCCTTTTGAAGTCCTCCAGATGGATTATATCCAGATGGAACGTTGTCGAGGATTCAAGTACGTCCTCGTAGTTGTTTGTGCACTTTCCCGTTGGACCGAAGCATATCCAGTCCCAGATTACACTGCCCCGACCACTGCCAAGCAGCTGGTTCGAGAATTCTTCCCACGGTACGGCTTGCCTCGTATCGTGTATTCAGATAACGGACAGCCATTCTCATCCGAGCTCATGAAGCAGGTTTCACTCCTGCTAGGATATCAGTGGAAATTCCATTGCGTCCGACATCCCGAGGCAGCTGGCCTTGTAGAGAGGCACAATCAAACACTGAAAACGCGTCTTGCAAAAATATGTAAAGAGAAAGGGGTCGACTGGATAGTCGCCCTGCCAGTTGCACTATTCTATATGAGAATGGTCCCACATTCGAGATCAGGACTATCCCCGTATGAGGTGGTCTTTGGCCGGCCACCAAATATGTGGGGGACGCCCATGCCTAAGAAAATAACCGATGTTGACTGTAATATGCTGACAGATTACCTTGCCTCCTTGATGTCTGCACTCCAATCATGTCGTTCACAGGTTGCCGCAGCCTTTCCCGACAATACTGATGTGAAGCCACACGATGTCCGTCCCGGAGATACTGTCCTGATACGCAATTTCGATAGGAGGAGTCCGCTGGAGCCCCGTTGGCAGGAGCCGAAGCTCGTCCTTCTGACCACGAGGACTGCAATCAAGGTTGAAGGCCGCAAGGGGTGGATTCATACGAGTCATATTAAAAAATGTAATGAACTGTTGCCAGAGACTGACTCTTCCACCCCCTCAAAGGACTGCCCAGATTCTAGTGACTCTAAACTTCACTTGGTAGAGAAAACTCCGCAAGAAGAGTATAAATTAAAGTTGCGGTCTAGCAAGTCAGACAGTTTAATTGTTTAAGTCCTCCCCTAGGTGAATCGGTTAAATAGTTTCTGACATGTATCCCCTAGACCCCAATAGAGAGAGAGATAGAGAGAAACAGATCAAGAAGCAACGATATTGCAAATCTCTCAAAAGTTACTGTATTGTTACCTTATGGATTATGTTTTCTTTAAGTCTTACGATTATTGTCACAAGTATAATTTTGCATATCTATTTTCCTATTGCTACACATGCACATTCTTCTTCAAATAACACTGCCGAGCATTCTTTTAGTGAGTTACCCCCTCACGAGTTGTCTTACCGACTTGCGCTGCCCAACAATACATTCATTCGTATGTTACATCACTCTCATCAGGCCAGCAACGCTACTAATTGTTGGATATGTGGCCGACTCCCTGCCTACCAGAAATACAAGGGAGTTCTGCCCCTCTTCCCGTACCCGTTCACACACAATGGTTCATGTGGCGCCTGGTTTAGTTTGATTAATTCCTTAGATTCAGATTCCGTAGTTTATCAGGGTAACTGGGTATGGGGAAACCTGAACACAGTTTTGCATAGAATATGTTATCCTGACAAAGAGGGACTTCCCAAAAGGACAGGGACTGATCTAGAAAATGAAGTATATGGATTAGGAAATTTTACACTTAACCTCATGATTCTGAATGTTGAATCCGAAACCGAGCCAGACTTGCCCACTATGCCAGTACTACCAGTCAAAGGTGAATTATGTGTCAGAAAGAAGGGTTCCATACACCTGGGTCATAGTAAATGTACTACTGTGGTCGAATTTAGTGATAAGGGCAAGTCCACATTCAAAGCTACACGTCATTCCTATTTCATTTGTGGTCAGACAGCATACATACGTTTGCCTCTAGATTGGGATGGGACTTGTTACATTGGATTCTTACTGCCACCTGTTTTCCTAGCTCCACCTGATTATCATAGAAATTCCCGTCTAGTTCACAGACCAAAAAGAGATCTCCCAATTGTCGACTATACTGAGACAGCATGGGAAAAGTACACAGATTTCAATAAAGGTTTCTTTCCCTATTTAGGTGATATTTTTAATAGTAAGGCTATCCGTCACTTGACCAGAACTCTCGAAGCAGTAGTGAAAGAGACTACTTCCGCCCTAGGTAACTTGACTGAGGAACAGTCTGCTATGAGACTTGTCGTCCTTCAAAATCGTCTTGTTATTGACATCATACTGGCCGATCGAGGGGGAGCTTGTAAGGTCCTCGGGTCAGCTTGCTGTGTTTTCATTCCAGATAATGCTCCGTCCGTGTATAAGGCTATTACACGTCTCCATAAGATAGCTAGTCAGATACATCAAAATCCAGGCACTTGGACTTGGTCCGGTTGGCTCTGGACTACTATTTCAGCTTGGGGATGGAAAATACTGTCACTCCTTGGAACAATACTACTTATAGTATTCAGTTGCTGTCTATGTTTACAATGTGGGCCAGCGATTTGCGGCTTGTGCGCCACATCCTGCACTCCCCATTCAAGTCAACGTTCTAAATCCCATGTGAAAAGGGATGAGCAGATGATGCTAACTACACAAATAAATGGATTAATGAAGATTGATATATCATGAAGGGTCCGTAGGGAACAAGGAGGGAATGAGGAAATATAAATTTTATTGTCACGAAATGTTCCCTAACGTGTACCCCACCGTCTTTATGTACGAGCTTAAAGTGCATGTAACTTCCCTCCTGTGCCAGCTATGAAGACGCAAATACATTTGCGTCCAACGTTAACATGTCCTCTTTCAGATCCACTCTGAATGGGTCGGATATTCCGTTCCTAGGTATGCCATGCCACCGTCTTTGTATGGTGCACTTTCACGTATTTCTGGCTCTGTGCGAGCCAGGCCCTGTTTTCTGTCATCGAGCCTTTTCTCAAAGTCATCTCTGCCTCCTGAAACTGCAGCGTGGGATGCCCCCCGTGAACTCTGTCCTACTCCCTGCGAGGCGAGCGGGGCCTGGCTCGGCCTGCTTGCCTGCCAAAGACAGTAATTTACCTTCACATTATCAGTATAGCCAAGCTCAGCTTCCCGAAAACACATTCCAGTCCAGCAGGATAGATAAACAACCTCTCAGCTGCAGAGCAAAGGGCCCGGCCTTTCTGTCTCCAGACAAGTAATTCACAGCTCCCGTTACCATGGTAGGCCCATGGCCCCCCGCTTTACACTCAGACACGTAGGCACATATGCACGTATTCATAGTCAAGTATAGGATAGCCTCTGCCCAAGAGACCTTTCCTTCTAGATAATATGGTTCCCAAACATCAGATATCAGATATGATATAGGAACGAGTTGATCTGACATGCCAGACTTCTGTCTCTTCCCTCTAGTGTAAATGTCAAGTCCCCTGCATCCTCCAGCTTCACGTCAATCACACGTCATGCAGCTGCGCGCGCATCCAGACCTCAGATTTCTGCTGACATTGCAAGATTCTGCTATGTACCCACCCACTTGTGACACTTTCATGTGACGTTTCTAGCACACACCTCTGTGTTCACGCCTAGTTCACGCCTTCTGATTACGTATTGCTAACACATGTGTGCTCTTATCTCGTTTCTCTCAGCTGTTACGCCTACTGTATTGGTTTCCATTATGTGCTTTAAGTATAAAAGTCATGTATTATCAATAAAGTATGCTCTATCCCTTCCTGAACCCCAGTGGTGTCAGGAACCCGATATCCGGTTCGAGAACCATTCCTTTTTAAGGAATAAAACCCCTAAGAACTCTAACACCACGGACTCTGCGTCTTTCTTTCCGATTGAGTTATTTTATTTTGAGTACTTACCTGCATAGAAATTAGGACGGTAATTAAATATTTACCACAGTGTGGACACTTTGAATCTATCAAATGCTCCAAATGATCATCCTAAAATACCAGCCATGTTCAAGGCAAAACGGATAAGTAAATCCAAGGAAAGTACGGCAAATCCTACTGAGGACTGTTTAATTGCGCCAAGCGAATCTGTTAGCGCAGTAGGCAGGACTACTCCCCCTGATTCCGAGAGTGAGACTGAGCGATTGGCCTCAACCCCGCAGGTACTTTTGGGAAACAGGTTTGCAGTTTTGGCTGAGGTCCATGAAGAACCTCCTTCTCACTTCTACCCCG
This sequence comes from Lissotriton vulgaris, assembly GCF_964263255.1. Lineage (NCBI taxonomy): Eukaryota > Metazoa > Chordata > Amphibia > Caudata > Salamandridae > Lissotriton > Lissotriton vulgaris. The sequence goes on along the minus strand of NC_141696.1, from coordinate 354,650,841 downwards.
CCTAAAGGCCCAAAAAACATAGACACAGTCCTGCCTAACAGCACGACCTACTCTCCAGAAACACCCTCGATGCAGAATACCCTCCCAGCAGCCCCAGCGCGCTATAAGGCTAGACTTAAGCCCCCAACTCCCAATCTACACACCCCCTTTCTTGAATAACCGCCCTGCACAACTCAACGACCGCACCCGCCCACCCCAGCCCAGGACCCAAACAGACAGCCCAGCCCAATCGGACATCCTAAATGACCACAAAACCCAACATAACCACAACATCTCCGTAAAACAACTCCTCCCCCGCAGGAGGTCCCACTCGACCGCGTTACCCGCATCGAAAACCAAATCAACACTATAATTCATGGTCGGAATCTTATCCTCACCAACCTCGAAACTTCCCGCAACCCCCACCCTAAGTCCCAACCAGGCCCCCCAGTCACGCACAACCCCGCAAGACCAATGAACTCAACAGCCCACACCAACTCACACCCACTCCCACCGTCCCAGGTCTGGAGACCTAGCAGAGCGGCTAAAGCCATGACCTGGGAAGAGGCGCTAGAACTGGCCGCCTCTTACACAACACTCACCACCCCCCCCCTACCCAGTCCTCTATACAGGTAGTCACCGGTCTCAGAAACGAACATCCCATACGCAAACCACCTAGACCCCCGATCGCCCTCATCACCATTCCTACCGAACCCACGAAAAAAGAAGCTCCCCAGACCAACTGCTTGCTCATAAATTGCAGATCCGCCACCAAACACTCGACCGAGCTAGCTGAGACCATCCTCAACCACAGCATAGACCTAGCATTCATCACTGAGACCTGGCTAGACGACTCCTCCCCACCTATCCTAGATATGCTGGTCCCTCCAGGCTATTCCATCATCAACAAAGATAGGAAGGACCAAAAAAAAAAGTGGAGGTGTGGCAATTATCCACAACAACAATCTTTCAGTGGTCGAATGTGACGCCTTCAACTACAACGCCTTCGAATGCCTTACAACCAATATCAAAACCACTGACAACAACCTACTGCAATGCCACCTAATATACCATCCCCCAGGCAACAACACTATATTCACAGAACAACTTTCAAACCTAATCGCCAACTGCTCCCTCAAAGAGTCCAACACCATCATTCTAGGGGATCTTAATCTGCATTGGAACAACGAGAACAATGCCACTATAAAATCACTAAACAAACTTCTCCACGCAAACAAACTCTTCCAACACTGCTCAAAAGAGACCCACAACAAAGGGGCAACGCTGGATGCCATCATCGCCAGGAACGATGCAATCGCTATTGAACACATCCTCCCGGTAGATTGGTCTGACCACCACCTAATCCTATTCCACCTCACTCAACAGATCCAGTCCCACCCCACAAGCACAGCCCCCAGCAAATGGTCCAGGAGTCTATCACAAATCAACCCAAAAGAACTAGAAGAAAAGATAGCCTCCTCCCTGCCGAGCCACACAGAAGGCCTCTTAACTACCAAACTTATCTCTCACTACAACGCCACCACATCCGCCATCCTAGGCCGACTGGCACCTCTAAAACAAAAAAAGACCCAGGAACATTCCATCGAGAACCTGGTTTAACAAAGACATCAACGAGGAAAGGAGACTCCTCAGAGCCATAGAACGACATTGGAGAAAAAAAACCTCCTGTAGCCGTCGCGAGGAACTCAGAGCAGTAAGAAGAAGGTACAAAAACCACATCAACAATGAAAAAACAAACTTCTTCTGCAATACGCTAGAAAAGGCAAAAAACAGACCCAGAGCACTCTTTGAGATCATCAAAAAACAAACCTCCAAGCCATCCACCGTCCATGCTCAACCCTCCAAAACCCTATGTGACAACTTCGTCTTCTTCTTCAATGAAAAAATAGCCAAGATCGAACTATCCCTAGACATCAGCCCTACCCCGACCATCAACATCAACCTAACTACAACATTCACCACCTCTGGAGACACAACCTCTATTGCCTGGTCCTCTTTCGACCTCGTCCAAGAAACCGAGATCCTCAACCTAATCTCATCCTCCAAACCCTCCTCCCATAACCTTGATCCCATCCCCGCACAAATGGCCAAAGACCTCACCCTTGCCCCACTCTGGTGTAAAATCATCAACAGCTCCCTAAAATCTGGCATCATCCCGGACTGCCTTAAAGTTGGCCAGGTCACTCCCCTCCTGAAGAAACCAGGTCTGGATTCCAACGATCTTAACAATTTCAGACCAGTCTCAAGTCTACCCTTCCTAGCCAAAATCCTAGAAAAATGCGTACTACGCCAACTCAACAACCAGCTCGACAACATCAGCCTGCTTGATCAAAACCAACCAGGCTTCAGAAAAGGCTACAGCACCGAAACCGCAATCCTGAACATAGTAGATGACATCCGCAACTCCCTTGACTCGGATCAATGCTGCCTACTCATCCTCCTTGACCAGTCAGCGGCGTTTGACACGGTTGACCACAAGCTCCTCATCAAGGCCCTCAAAGAACGAGTAGGCGCGGACGACATGGTCCTGAAATGGTTTGACTCCTTCTTTCAAAACCGCTTCCAAAGAGTAAAAATACAATCCTTCACATCAGACCCTCTCCCCGTGACCAGAGGTGTCCCCCAAGGATCCGTCCTTTCCCCTCAACTGTTCAACATATACATGGTTCCCCTCACCATCATACTGAAGAAAGCTAACATCCCTTTCCATCTATACGCGGACGACACTCAGATCTACATAGAAGCCACTTCCTATAACGACATTCTAAGGCTGAACAACACTCTAAATGAAATCCAAGAATGGCTAGGGACGAATCACCTCAAATTAAACCAAGGAAAAACCGAGATCCTCCTCATCTCCAACAAAGATGACAACCCCAAATTGACTGAATGGGTGAAAGCCATTGACGCTCTCAAAGGAAATCTCACCCTGACCAACACAGTAAAATCACTTGGAATCACCCTGGATCACAAACTAACTATGTCAAACCACATCAAGAACTCTGCGAAAAGCGCCTTCCTTAATCTGAAGCTCCTCAATAAAATCAAACCACACATCCCACAAAAAGATCTCCAACAAGCCACCCAAGCATTGGTCCTGTCAGGACTGGACTATGGGATCGCAACACTATCCGGCACAGCCATATCCCACCTAGCGCCACTGAAAACCACCCTCAATGCAGCAGCCAGAATGGTCTCAGGTGCAAGGAAATTTGACCACATATCCCCCGCACTCAAAGATCTTAAATGGCTTCCAGTGGAAATGCGCGCAAACTTCAGAACGGCTTGTCTCACACACAAAGCCCTACACACAGGAAAACTGGAATATCTAGCCTCCAAGCTCAAGAAAGCGGGTCAATCCAGAAACCTCAGAAGTTCAAACCCCCTACTACTCATCCCCTTGAAAACCCGGAAACAAAAAAACGCCAGCCGCTCCTTTGCCGGCAACGCCCCAAAAATCTGGAACTGCATCCCAGTGGACATCAGAACCACCCCTTCCTTTCCCGAATTCAAGAGACGACTAAAAATCCTCTACCTCAACCACGCATTCCCGAACTCTACCTCAATAGCGCAACCTGGAACTCGGACTACCTCAACAACACTACCTCAAAACTGCCCCCCAGGCGGAAGACCACTGAGCTAATCGCTGATCTTGTATGTACCCTGTTTATAGTATGCTGTACTATTTTTCGCACTTGTTTCTTCCTGACTGAATGTAAAGCGCTCCGATACCCTTGGGTCTGGCCAGCGCTATAGAAAACTCCAAAAATAAATAAATAAATAAATAATAAGATACTGCCTGTGGACGTTGGTACTCTGTCCAATCTAGTTATCTTACTAAGGGATGAAATAGAGGCCTTGAGGTCATTGATCGTAAACTTAACCTCTATGATCACTGAAAAACGCGAAGGTGTACCAAAACTAACAAGTAAAGTGGCTCCGCCAGTACGTAATCCATCTCAAACACGCACTGACGACGCAAGCAAAGCACCCCTAGTTAAAACCCCGAACCAATCTAGTACCCAGAGACAGGGGAATATAGCAGGATTAAACACCGGGTGCCTAGCCACGAAATTGAGGAATACAGACCAGCCTCCCCAAGGCCTTAGAGGAGAGGGGTGTGGCCAAACAACAAGACAAACTATCAATGGGCCAGCTGGTCCCCATTTATACTCGGCCAAAGTCTCTGAGGGTCCACCAACCTTAGGGCCAAATAACTTGGGTCCCAAACCAAGTAGCCTCTATAATAAAGTACACTCCTCTAAGAATAAAATATATATGACCAATGTTCCGAAACTAACAAAGGGAAAGCCTGGCAATAGCGAGCCCCCGGATTCTCTAACCAACAAAGCCATCCATTGGTTGCGCCATGTTAGAGGATGCCGTTCGGTGATTAGGGAGGATATTGTAGAGGCAAAGAGATTGAGCTCCCCAAATTTTGTAGGTGACTCTATAGAGCTAACTCTGAAATCCCCATTCCTTGCAGAAAACCTTTTCGCACTGGAGTTTAGAAGTAGTGCCCCATCTCCTTCTCAGATCCAGCTAAGGGAAACATGCTCCCACACCTTGGTGTCCACCCCTGCACTCCCTGTAAGACTAGGTAGTAGGTTTAACTCTGCGCTAGACAATATTGATTGACAATCATCGGTCTTACAGATAGAAGTAGTGAAAATTGGATGGCAACCAATGAAAGGGAGGGTATGCACAGACTGGTAAGAAATGACTCACCTAGTTCTGAAGTGTGTGATGCTACCTCCTTAGTAAGCCCTAACCTTGAGCCAGATCCTGGGAGAGGGGTTGACACTGCTTCTAATCAACATCAAGGACTGCTAAAGGAAACGGAACAAGATTCGTCTTTGGTGAACCATGTAAACCCTTTACTGAAGCCCCAGGCTGACATTGTGGACAATGTGGGAAAACTACTCTCATGGCTTATTGCTGGGTTGGGTTCTAAACTGGACTCTGGCGACTGGCTTTTCTTTGTTAATTCTTATGATTTATGTATATTCCAGGAGACATGGTTATGCGATCCATCCTTTGCACAGGGATACTTGAATTACTCTGTGCCAGCACTAAAGGGACCACAGGGGAGACCTATGGGTGGTTTAACCATTTGGGTCCGTCAGACTTTAAAATTAGCTGTCAAGGTAATAGATACCTCCCACAGAGACATACAACTAATCAGAATGAGCTCTGACACTCTGGGGTCGCTTGACATCTACAATGTTTATGTAAGGAGCAATAAGGGTGGGAGGTCAGAGGTTTTAGCGGCCTTGGGTTCCCTCCTTGATACTCATTCACAAGATAATAACATTGTCATTGCAGGTGATTTTAACCGAACATTTGAACCCCTAGCCATAGATGATGATTTTCTCGGGGACGAAGAAGATATGCAATGGGGAGTCCCCAAATTAGAGCTGAAATCAGTTGTACGCTGGACCGAGGATGTCATTAGTATGAATGCCTTATGCTATGAAAAACGGATTAAGAGCGTTAAATGGGAGGACGTTAAGTGACAAAAATGGTTCTAGTACATTTGACAACGGGCGCCATAAAAGCAGAATTGACTATGTCTTATGTAGCCTGAAATTATGGCCGTTGGTCTGTGACATGGAGGTTGTGTGGAGGAGCGAGAGTGACCACAATCCTCTGTGTATAGAGCACAAATGGTGGACTCCCACCAACGGGCCCATAGGCTCTAATGTCCTTATTCCTCCCTTAACTGTCCCTACAAATGACATGCGCAGGCTAAGGTGGGTAAATATAGCGACCAACCAGCAGGCCATTGCCAACATTAACTGTGAGGCAGATAAAGCAATACCAGCCCTAGAACACATTAACTCCTCTAGTTCTGGGTCGAGCACTGTGGTTGAAATTCATGATACTCTCTTTGGGGAATCAAAAACCACTTTCTGAAGCCCGTAAAAGTCACTGGAGCGAGAGCCCCCAAACAAGCAAAATGGTTTAATGCCCACTGCAGGGAAGCACGACTGACCCTAGGAGCTGCCATAAAAGGTAGACAGCCCATTGCTATTCGATCTGCTAGAAAGGAGTACAAGGATAGTATAGCGAAGGCAAAGAAAGCCTGGGATGAGCATCATTGGTCTGAGCTAAAAGTAGCCTGTGATAGGAACGATTCTAAGTTGTTCTGGAGCATTGTTAAGTGGGGTAGTGAGAGGCAACCCGAGCCCCGAGGTAACAACGTTCCGGAAGAGGAGTGGGTAAAATACTTTAAAGCACATTATGCTGAGCCTAAACAGGTCCCCACATTGGTGGGTATAAGTTCAACCCACTTTAAAGATAAATCCTTTAGCTCAAAAGAGATCATGGCGGCCTTGAGCTCTGTGTCCAGTGGGCGTGCTCCCGGACTAGATGGAGTACCAGCGGATGTCTTTATCAACGATAAGGAACGCTGGTGTAAGTACATCTACCTTCTTATTAACCCTATTGCCCAGGGCGCAGAGGTACCAACATCCTGGCAGGGTGCGGTAATAATACCAGTGTTTAAGAAGGGTGACCGATCACAGCCTGGCAATTATAGGCCGATAAGCCTTATTGATACCATCCAAAAGGTAGTGGGGCGTGTGATTGTGAACAGGCTGCTTGACTGGGCAGAGGAGAACAACGCTCTGTCACCTTTCCAAGCGGGATTCCGTAGGTCCACAAGCACGGTGGACCAGGTTTTCCGCTTTAACTTGTTGAAATGGAGGACCGTGGTACTGGGCGGGGGCAGTTTATACGCAGCCTTCGTTGACTTGCGCGCTGCCTTTGACCTAGTGCCACTGTCCAAGCTGTGGTCAGTCCTCAAGACTATGGGTGTTCCTACAGAACTATTGTCACTGATAATAAGACTTCATGAAACAAACTTTGCTAGGATCCAGTGGTGGGGATATGGTAAGGTGACTGAGGACTTCCCGGTTGAGCGGGGCGTCCGGCAAGGTTGCTCAATGGCACCCACCCTCTTTACACTATTCATTAATGGTGTTGTAGCCCGTATGTTGTCTGCGAAGGTGGATGCTCCTTCACTATCTGGCATAAAAATGCCTATTTTAATGTTCGCAGACGACACACTCATCTTATCAAAGACTCCGAGCGGTCTCCAGGGTGCATTGTACATCTTTGATCTATTCTGTGGAGAGCATGGCCTTGAGGTCAATGTGGCCAAAACAAAACTTATGGTTTTCAACCCCCACCGTAGCTTCAAATCTAAAATTATTATGAATGGCCGCCCTCTAGAGATGGTGAATGCTTTCACATATTTGGGGATTCACATATCAAGTAAGAACAGATGGAGCCAGCATATAGATCTTGCCACACTGAGACACAGACAACTGTCAGGTGCTATCAGTTCAGAGCATAGAAAATCCCTGACTAAACCCGTAAAGCCTGCCCTCCAGGTATATGAAGCAAAGGCTCTTGGCTCCGCACTTTATGGTGCTGAGCTATGGGGGTTTGAGAAGGTGGCTGCACTTCAAACCTCGGAAAATACGTTTTTCCGGGCAATAACTGGTGTACCTAAAAGTACTCCCTTGCTGCCCCTGAGGTATGATCTGGGCAGAAAAACGTTACAGACTTGGTCAGGCTTCGACCGATTCTGTATTGGTGAAGGCTCTGGACGACTCCTGAGCTTTCACATTATGCCAAGGGGTTCCTAGACGTCATTAAGGCAGATGTATTCCACAAAATCGAGTGGCTCAAATCACTCAGTGCAATTTTGACTGAGCTTGGTATGAGTTCACTTTGGGTAGATCCAGCGGGATCGCCTTTTCCGACTAAAAGAGTCTTAAAAGAAATTTACTGGGAGAAGGTAGCCTCTTGGGGCTGGGGTAGCTCGAGTACAGGATCTATGGCTGGAACATTCCTAGAAGCTAAACTTTATCCCTGCCTGGAACCCTATTGGGACATTATAACAAGGCCTGGTGATAGAAAGCTCCTTTTCCAATTAAGAGCAGGTGCACTTCCCCTTAGAGTTTTGACAGCAAAATGGGATGGTGGAGCGAGCAACAATTGTCCTGCTTGTGGTACCGCCAAAGAAACAATTGGTCATTTTTTATTTTCTTGCACAGCCTATTCTGATCCACGGCGTACTTGGTTAACACCGATGTGTAAGAACTTGCGAACCACCAGCAGCACTGTTGCCTTGCGTATCAATAGCTACTGCCAAGTATCTTGGATGGGCATGGTCGATCAGACAGAGACTGCTAGTCATCTGACTATTCTCTGTCCAACTAACTTGTCTGCATTTCATGCCTATGTTTTTACCCATAAAATTGTTTTAACCAGGCAAAATTTAATTTTTGTATTATTTTTAACAAATTGCTTACTTTGCACTGCTTCAAATTCTTAAAATTGGAATTGTAATCCAAGTCAATAATTATAAAATGAATGCTTTAGTTTTTAATATAACTAACTGTAAATTTAATTGTACTTTTAAATTGTTGAATGTACCTGCTTTTATGAGTGAAACCTCAAATAAAGCATACTTTGACTTGACTTGACTAGGCCAGACCCAAGATATTCCCAGAGACAACATCCAGGGATAGTTACAACATGCAGTGTAGGGAAATTATGCCTTGAATGGCTACAGAAATCCACACTGGCTGAAATTAAGCAACACTTGACTTTACTTAAAGAAGGTGCTGACTTGCGAGATTTCATACTGGGACCTGGCAAACAGCGTCAAAAACGTTTCATAGCAGCCGGTATATACGCTGCATACAACAAAGCTTGGAAAGTAATGCAAATTGAAACAGCTGAAAAAATACGAGAAATTGATCGTATCAATTTGGAAAAATCACTTTCTGTTGTGGACAATGGGTTAACGACTCTGTCTTCCAGAATATATTCACTGGACAGTATTGTATCATCTGCCTTTGATATAATAGAGCAAGACTTGCTAATGTTACAACATGGTCAGTCCCAATTGCGTTCTATTGTACAGCTAGGCTGGACGTTGCAAAACCTACGTTCAGGCTACGTGCCATGGCGTCTAATCAACATAACGTTATTATTTTCTATCTTTAACCTTACTGATAAACAAATCAGTTTGGCACAAAAAGGAGCAGACTATACAATTCTGAGCATTGAAAAACTTGAGAGATTACCATTGACAATGTCAGAGAGACCTGTCATTGAATGGATAATACATGGAACGATTACAATTCCGATGACAACTTTCCAGTTTAAATATTGCCAAGAATATATACCTGCAGGCCAGTATGAAAGGTTGGGTAAAGGATACATCAAATCAACCTGGGATTTACCTTACACACACAAATGTTAAAGTGAAGGGAAAAAGGAGGTATTCCTTAGTGGTAATAATTGTAAAAAATCACTAAGCGGTACACTTCTGTGTCAAGGTATTAACTTGCATGGAGCCTGCGAAGGGTCTTCAAATAACCTTTCATGTCATCTACAAGGCACTCCTGCAACACAGATAGAACAATTTTTCAGACCACTTTCTAACGGTAGCTACTTTTTAATAATTGACCACAGCTGTTGTGGAATGGTGCCAGGAGAATGCTATCTCGTAACTGTTACTTCCAGGGTCGTTTGCTGTATGCAAGTATTGTATCCAAACAGCAATCCAGACATGGAGGCGGCAATATGGCCTTATGTGAATATCTCTTCTATTCGAATTGATACTTTAAGCAGAATGAAGTCTATTCTTTTACAGACGACTGTGCCGTTGACCTCATCCAAAGAAACGTATGATCTGCAAGGTGCAAGGACAACATCAGAGATACATACCCTTTTATCGACAAATTGCCCCGTGCATTTTGTAGAAATGTTAAGTCAAATTTTAAACATGTCTGATACCAGTGGCATCGCACATGTATTTAAGACAATTTTTTCGGGACTGTTAGCACAGTTTGAAACAGTTCTGGGCATCTTCCCGAATTTTGTCCATTCTGTCTTTGGCAGCCTACCTTTAATTTTGGGACTCGTAGCAGGAATTTTATTTTTGTTCCTTCTGCTCCGATATGGCAAGCCAAGCCACAGACAAGATTCCAGCAATGATGGAAGAAACAATCCTAGCAATACGCTACCGAGACAAAATCACTAAAGTCCTCAGATTAGCCCGGCTATCTGAGTGCAACATGGTTTCTTTCATTCAGACCAATCTGGCAAGACTGCATCTTACCTGTGCTACGATGTCTGCTATGTGGAGAAGAATGCGTGTTGGACGTCTGTCTCACACTACCATCAGCAGTACCAATGGATATCGATACTTTGCTGTGCCCGGTAATGACTCATGCAACGTGTTGTCCCCAGCGGCTACCTATCCTGATGACGGCATTTGTTGAGACTTCACCATTATGTGTAGGTGGCGGTGAAGTACGAGAGGAAAGCAGCACCAAACAGGTAGAACCTTCTGTGAGCATTGCTGATCCAAACACCGATGATAGCAATCACAAAGAGAACTGCACAGTTGCAGTATTTTCAAACTTGGTCGAACTTTCACCTGATGTTGTAGACCAATTTTTTGCAAGCCTGTCTGATATGATGTTCTCACCTGAACAACGGGAATGATTAAAAAACAACAAGCACACAGCGTTCCTTGAACTCTGAATTTGACCTTCAGTTCTGTTAAACAAAGCAACTGAAAACTTTTGGAACTATTTTTTTCCCCGGAAAGCGAAATTATTTTTCTTTCACATAAAAAATATTTAACATTTTTTCCGGCACATGATACTTTGCTTAAAGTAGAACTATTCGTAGAGAACAGAGCTTCTATTTTTAGAGACATTAGAGACAATATTTTACCTCAGCCTCTAGCACATGTACAGATCGTATAAATATGTGATGAAATGGTCTCGACCTTCTCTTCTGTATACAGAGCCATTTCATGTGTAATTTTCGTTTGTAATTTTCGCAATTCATTCAACTGATATATATGCATTTAACTGAATGATAACCTTGCTTGAAGAACGTACAGTACCAGATACTCATTTTCAGGTATAATCCATACACCATTTAAAATGCAAATATGTATTTTGGGGTAGGTTGGAAAACACACATGCATCATATGTTTAATATTGCTTATTTTTAGTAATGATGGACATTAATACGTGGCGTGGGTGTTGTATTTCTATCTAGGACCCTAATTCGATATTCCCGATTCATGCCCTTATGTGGTTATAATAAATAGTATCCTTATAAAGGCATAAGAATCATATCCATATTTAGTAATAGCACTCCTAGAAAGCACAACGCGTTCTTTACACAAACCAAGCCTCCAGCAGCCCGGGAAAACCCCCCTGCTTTTGTTTTGATGTGCACAAGAACTCCTGGAGTCCAGAAAGAACTGTTAGTTCTCAGTAAGGTCTTATGTCCAACCTTACGTCAAACCCGGCACCTTTCAGGTATAAATATACTAACGTTGCCTTAAGCAAACACACGGTGGTGTGGAGCAGAGCGGTTATCTACTTATCCGAAGCCCAGCTGATGCGAGAGCCGAAGGAACCCGCCCCTCCCCTTTGAGGCGCTGGACCCCGCGCAAAATTCAGTGAAGACATCACGGACTTCATCACCCCTCACGCGCTCCCCTCCAAAGACTACATCCTTCTGGGAGACCTCAACTTTCACCTTGAAAAGATAAACAACCACAACACCGCCACCCTCGTGGACAACCTCGCCAACCTCGGACTTAAACAACTAGTCACTTCCCCCACCCACATCGCAGGTCACACACTCGACCCCATCTTCACCTCCAGCAATCATGTCTCCTTCAGCCACACTACGGAGCTCCTATGGACCGACCACAGCTGCGTTCACTTCTCCTACAACAAGCCGAAACCCATCAACCACTCCCAACCTACCCTGCAAAGAAACTGGAACAAAATCACCACAGACCAAATCTCCGCATCGCTTCTTCGAAACTCCCCAGCCCTCTCATCTAACGCCAACGAAGCCGCCGCCAACCTCACCCTATGGTTATCCAACACCGCCGACACCTTAGCTCCACTGAAAAAACGTCAAAGCAAACCTGGCAGCAAGAAAGCCTCATGGTTCAACGATGATCTCAAGAAGTCCAAGAAACTCTGCCGCTCCCTTGAAAAGGCCTGGAAAAAAGACCCAACCACCAGCACCAAGGACGCCTTCAAAAGCGCCACCCGCACTCACCACCAACTGATCCGAAAAGCCAAGAAAACAGCATTCAAGGATCGACTTGACAACAACGCCCACAACAGCAAGGAACTTTTCAACATCGTCAAGGAATTTTCCAATCCCTCGGCCAACGCCAACGACATCACCCCCTCTCAAACCCTCTGCGACTCCCTAGCCTCTTTTTTCCACAACAAGATTGCAGACATCCACAACAGCTTTGACAACCATCCCGGAAACCAACCCACCCTACCATCTGCTGAACATCTTCCCCCCGTGAACACCCTTAACGCCTGGAACCCAATCTCCACTGAGGACACCACCCGCCTGATGAATTCCATCCACTCAGGATCCCCCACAGACCCATGCCCTCACCACATCTTCAACAAAGCAGACTCCGTCATAGCACCGCACCTCCGAGACGTCATCAACTTCTCCTTCAACTCCGCTACCTTCCCAGAAGACTGGAAACACGCTGAACTCACCGCCCTTCTGAAAAAACCAACAGCGGACCCCACCGAACTCAAAAATTACCGCCCCATCTCACTTCTTCCATTCCCAGCCAAAGTCATCGAGAAAGCCGTCAACAACCAGCTCGCCGCCTTCCTCGAAGCCAACAAATCCCTCGACCCCTCACAATCTGGCTTCCGAGCAAAACACAGCACTGAGACCGCCCTCATCGCAGCAACAGACGACATTCGAACTCTACTGGACAATGGAGACACAGTCGCCCTCATCCTCCTCGACCTCTCTGCAGCATTCGACACAGTCTGCCACAGCACCCTTCTACAACGCCTCAATAACATCGGAATTCAAGGAAAAGCACTTGAATGGATCACCTCGTTCCTCACCGGAAGAACCCAGAGAGTCCGCCTTCCTCCATTCAAGTCCGAGGCCTCTGAAGTCATCTGCGGCGTACCTCAAGGATCCTCACTCAGTCCCACCCTCTTCAACGTATACATGAGCCCCCTCGCGGCCATCGCACGCCAACACAACCTCAACATCATCTCTTACGCGGATGACACTCAACTGATCCTTTCCCTCACCAATGATCCCAGCACCGCCAAAACAAACCTACACGAAGGAATGAAAGAAGTTGCCGAATGGATGAAACAAAGCCGTCTGAAACTGAACTCAGACAAAACAGAAGTCCTCATCTTAGGCACATCCCCCTCCGCTTGGGACGACTCCTGGTGGCCGGAAGCCCTCGGAAAAGCACCCATCCCGACAGACCACGCACGGAACCTTGGAGTCATCCTGGATTCTTCACTCTCAATGAACAGACAAGTCAGCGCCGTATCCTCTTCCTGCTTCAACATTCTTCGCATGCTCAGAAAAACATTTCGCTGGATCCCCTCCGAAACAAGGAAAACAGTCACCCACGCTCTGGTCACGAGCCGACTGGACTACGGAAACACCCTCTACGCAGGTACCACCGCTAAACTCCAGAAGAAACTCCAACGAATCCAAAACGCCTCAGCCAGGCTCATATTAGACATCCCACGCAACGAACACATCTCTGATCACCTTAAAGACCTCCACTGGCTACCCGTCAATAAGAGAATCACTTTCCGACTGCTTACCCACGCACACAAAGCACTCTACGACATCGGACCAGATTGCCTCAACTCTCGAATGTCCTTCTACACCCCCTCCCGCCAACTTCGTTCTTCCAGCCAAGCCCTCGCCACTGTACCCCGCATCAACAGGACCACCATGGGAGGCAGATCCTTCTCATACCTGGCTGCTAAAACATGGAACTCACTCCCCGCTTACCTTCGCCTCACCCAGAACCACCTAGCGTTCAGAAAGCAGCTTAAAACGTGGATATTTGACAAATAATCCTCCTCCCCTTCCTAAGCGCCTTGAAACCCTCTGGGTATGTAGTGCGCTATACAAATTTTATGACTTGACTATGACTTGACTTGAGAAGCTGCCTTTTCTCACGCCGAGAAATCCAGCCCCAGTGTTCCTAAGTCACCCTCGCGGGTTGCTGGGAGATTGAGTCCTGAGAAGCGAGATACAAGACCTCCTTCATTCTATAACCAAGGTACAGAGCTGATTAAAACCTTAGGGAGAATTCTTGATTCCGATACTTGGCAAAAAAAACTAACTTAACTTAAGACTGCAAATTACTTACTCCTTCCCACGTATTAGGCTTAGGTCAGGTACACTGGGGTAGGCGTAACTTGGAAGCACCAGTTGAGTTTGTTAGTCAATGTTTTAATGTATGTATATATTTTATCCATTTTAAAGTATCATATGGCTAAGAAACCATATCAATGCTTTTAGAGTATTATTTCATAATACTATTTTTACTGTACGCACTTTACTTTATGATAAGTATGGCAATTGTGGCGATTCAGTTCTCTTGCATGAGAAAGAAGACTGCTCAATAAAATAACACCTTTTATTGAAAACGCCCGTCTCTCTATTTCTCTGCACTCTGGTGAAATTAAGCATGCACGATTGATTGAGTGAAATAGCTGCCTATTGTTTTCACACGACTCTAGAGATACACTCTTTATTCTGAGGGAGCAAAGTTGCCATGTTTATGCGGTTGTCAGAAGCTGAATCCCTTCTTGTCTAATCAGGGAAGTTCACTCCTCCCTGTTCATTCGAGAAAGTTTCTAGTGACCTCTGAGCTAGCTGGCAAACCTAAATTAAGTCTAACATAGTCAGTAGAGACCTAGATGACCTCAGTCCTACGTCTACACTGCTGTTTATGTTATTCCAATGCGCAGAGCCTACTGGCAAAATAGGAACTACACTACACTAGCACATTACATTTATAGCTATGAATACTCCAAGGCAATGAAAAGCACTGGTTTCCACCCTTAGCTAGTAAGCCTAGGCCAGTGAACGCTTCTCAAACTCCACAAGATAAAGGACAGAACATTCCATAAAAATTGTCGGGTTGCCCAGCCCACATCTGCGCGAGCCGCCCCGCCTGCAGCCTCACTAGCTGCCCCGCCGGCAGCCTCCAGTACACCCGCCGCTGACTGAAACACATCTGCCGGCAAAGGCGGTACAGGAAACCTACAAAAGGGGTTGCTCTCCGAAGGAAACGCGCTTCGTGTTCCATCGCGGTCCGCCCGCTAGGCCTCCCTCAGTTTCTCTGAAAACCTATGCCCGCACTTACCTGTTATCCCGTGTCTGCATCGGAGAGCTGGAACATCTTTAGGCATTCTTCTCCCAAAGTCTTTCCAAGTCTTGTCTTCGGGGTCATTTGCTTCATTTCCGGGGCTTGTGGCAGAGTCGGCATTCCCCTGCTGGCCAACCTTGCTTCGTTTCTTCACGATCAGCCTTCCCTAACGCTGTTCTTCTGGAACCTGAAATATTATTCACATAATAGAGTAGTATTTAAAGAACCATTGTACTCAGCCTACGGTAGTATACATAATATGTAAGCTTTATGTAAAGAGATATACTTATCTGATTCTGCCTTTCGTCAGCAGCGTTCAGTCACTTCTCTGCCTTGTTTATAATGCTGATGTTTCTCTTATGCTGTAAAATAAGAGAAAGGTATTATTATCTTATTTTTGTCTCGCTTGGTTAAACCTATCCTTACCCAGCACCTTTTTGTGCATCATTTTATTATCCTGTTTAGGAAAAGACATTTTTTTTTCTAGTTGTGCAGATAGTATTCGTTTTTATTTGGGTCTAATGAATCCAGATGGTGGTCTCTGTTAAGGTTAGTATGTTCCGCACTTATCATAGTTTAATGCTTACATTCTGCAGTCCTAATGATTACCTTGTATATTTCTACCTTATAGATATCAATGTATCAGTCTCAAGTTCTAGTTGTTCATATCTTCCTTATCCTATCATCAGAACATTCAACAGGTATATTCCTACCTTAGCCACACGTTCTGTATATCCTTCTTGTAGGGCTAGGATCATACCTACCTTTTGTACCTTTTGTTCATTTGGACACAACTGCTACATCACACCTGACAGACCAGTGGATTCTACTCCTTCTCCCATTCCTTGTTTTGTTTTACCCTCTACCCCTCCTCCTCCTCTTTTGCTTAGACCATGTTGGGCGAAGGAGGTGGGTGAGGGAAGTTAGGATTCAGCATCTGTTCCTTCCACTTCGTCTCTGTGGAAAACCAAGGTGAGTCTCACAGATATGTGAAGAATGCATACTATGTGGTGAGGAATACATACTGGCATTGGTAGATCAGGAATGCTTCCAGACTTGTAATAATTATTTTCCCAGTTTTCCTGTTGCCATCCTGAGGTTCACAGGGGCCCTATCTTCTCCCAAGTATTATTTGTGATTTCTTCACTCCGTTTCCTGAATATTGCCTTAGCATGTTGGGAGATTGTGTGTGTTAAGTTCACAGAAATGTATTTGATTTTCTTCAATCTCCCTGTTTATGTATTGGGGCCCCAAGAGACCTCTCTGGGGCCCGACATTATCACAGATGTTTCCCAAATTGCTACAAATAGCACAGTTTGTGAGGTCCTGTGAGGTATTCGTAGGCCAGAGATATTATTTTTTCAAAATAATTCTTAGTCTTCCTGTTGCTCTTCTAGCCCCTTCGGTTTTTGTTACCGATTTTCCCATGTTTTTAAAAATGTGCTGCCTATTGCCCTGTTGTGTTGCACCACATATGTTATTTTTCCCAAATGTTGTTCTAAAATCGCAGTCTCCCCGGTTGTCCTCTCGTCACCAGGGGTCCGTCTGGCTCTTAGTTATTACTACTGACTTAAAAAACAAAGTCTTACAAATGGTGGTATTTTTTGTTCACAGGGCATACATATTTGGTGGCTCCCTTCCTGTGCCGCTATGAATGGTCCTGCAAGGTCTTCCATTTTGTCAGTGTTCAGTTGCTCATCGCTTTCTTTCTGTTACTGATATTTTCATATTTATTGCCAGGCTATCTCATCTCTTTACCATAGGCCCCTGGGGTTGTTGTGGATGTACGTCAGACTCCTTGGACTTTCTTGTGAAGTTTAGAATTCTGTTGCATGACCTGCAATGAAAAAGTGACAGGGTGCTAAAGACGGCATTAAAAACCAGAATTACTGGTACTTCATCAAGAAGTGACAAGATTAAAAAGACAGACGTCCACCAAACCTGTGCATAATCCACTAAACAAAATCTACTATATGTTGGTACAAAGACTTGAATTTAGTCTGTCAGTATATGCTCATTAATGTTGCGCTCTTCTTGTAGGGTACAGAGAGACAAACATCCAATCCTAATGAATCATCCTTAGTCCATGACCCAGTAGCATTCCCAGACAGCATGTGTGACGACAGTCACTTCTTAACTTGACATTTTCTCTCTATTCTCTATTCTCAGTCCCATTCCCTCTCTGTTTTGCTTGACCTATATGTTCCTACCACAGGTTCGAGAGCAAATAGGAGGTGGAGGTCGGATTCACATGACACCTGCAGGAACGGGCACTCAATACCTTCAGTGCTCATAGCCTGGCACTCTGGCCATAGAGCAACAGATTGATGGAGACTGACTGAAGTTGTTGGATATGAGAGAGAGCCCATTCAATTCCAGTTCTGCACACAAGATGGCATTCAGAGTTGGAAGTCTCATACAAGGGCCCTGATGGCGGTGATCAGACCCTGAGTCCAGGGTGCAGCATTTGTGCATGACTTCTGTATATGAAGGGGACTGTGGATATATAGAGCCTCCCCGTCCACAAATCACCTCGAAACGCAGACATAATGGGCTTGGGACCTGATTTAGACTTCGGAGGGCGCTATTTACTCCTTCAGTGCAATGAAGTAAAATACTCCATCGCCTTAATGGGGTACCTACCTACTGAATTTAAAGATGTCTGCTGGGCTGTGATGGAGGTTCCTGCCAATGAGCTCATGACAGTACCATACGTCAAACTTGTAACTTGTTTTTCATTTTCAAAAACAAAATCCCAAAGCAGGTGAATGAATGACCATCATGGAGACAGAGTACTTTGTCACTGACATATTGTTATATCTAAGGTTTCTACCTTACATCTTCTCTGTTTTTCTGCCTCTGCTGTTCAGCCACTGAGTGTAGAATGTTAGTGTGAATGTGCTGTCATTGCACTGTTTAGCATGCTGTATGGCACTGTCAGTTCGATCCTGGGCTGAGCAGCAGAGAGGCTGCTCCTGGTGGGGCCTGATTGCACATCTACTTGAAAACCTATCTAACCATCTAAGAAGAATACATTTTCATCTGTAACCTAACCAAGTCTACTGGAACTCCTTACTTACGACACAACACATATTTAAGGTCTACCCGACTGTAAATTGGGGAGAGGATGTGGTCTCACGGTTAGCAGGGCCAGACTGGCCATACAGGGCATCAGGCGTTTCCCCAGTAGGCTGGAGGCAAGCGGGCCGATTTTCACCTTTCGAGCCGCTCTTACTGTGGGCTGGAACGGGACACAGTAATTCCGATAGTTCAATGAATATACAAGCTCAGTGCAGCCAAACAAAGCTGCCTGAGACTAGTGAGGGGGCTGGTCCGACAAAATCTGTCAGGGCTGCTTTTGGCTCTCAGTCCGGCTAGACTGCCCACCCTGGAGCTGGGAAACCAAGGCTCAAGCCTCGGGTCGACTCCACATCCTGTGATTCTGGGCAAATCAATTAGTCTCCCAGTGCATACCAAAGAATGAATGTGTCCTTGTGTAACGTAACTGGTGCTCATGTAAAGTGCTCCAGTACCTTCAGGTCGAGCTCACGCTATATAAATCTGCAAAAAAAAAATAAAAATGAGACTGGTGAGCCTTCAGTTTAGCAGAGAGGGCACTCTTTTGCCGTTTCGACGGAGTACCTTCTCTGCTAAAATCTAAATCAGCCCCTTGTTTAGCTAATTTTCTGTGCACACCTTAGGTGGAATAAGATGTGCAAACAAATATTATATTCCTATTCTTTGTCTATAAGTATGTTATAATATTCATTTCAATGACGGTTATATTAATTTTAGCATGTCGTAGTCATTTCAACATGGGTCATGTTCCTACTGACTCTTATCGGTCATCTCATCGAATGTCATGTCTTTTTTGATAAATCTCATTATAATTACAGTGCTTACTTATTCTTTTGGGGCCTGGGTACCTACATTTTAGTATTGTTGAAATACATTTCTTCATATGTCATATTCAACTCAGCAAATGTGGTATGGTATTCCAAATTTTCACTGAATAGTAGATTCATTCTGCACTTCCCATGTTTGCTGGATCAATCAATCAATCAGTGACACTTGTAGAGCGCGCTACATACCCGTAGGGTCTCAAGGCGCTGGGGGGGGGGGGTGCCGCTACTGCTCGAACAGCCAGGTCTTCAGCTTCTTCCTGAAGGAGAGGTGGTCTTAGGTCAGGCGCAGGGAGGGAGGGAGGGAGTTCCAGGTCTTGGCGGCCAGGTAGGAGAAGGACCTTCCTCCCGTAGTCGCTCTTCGGATGCGGGGGACGGCGGCGAGGGCGTGGTTGGCTGATCGGAGGTGGCGTTTGGGTGCGTAGAAGTTGATCCGGCTGTTGAGGTAGCTCGGGCCCTGGTCGTGTAGGGCTTTGTGTGCGTGGGTGAGGAGGCGGAAGGTGATTCTCTTGTTGACGGGGAGCCAGTGAAGGTCTCTCAGATGTCCGGTGATGTGGCTGGTTCGTGGGATGTCGAGGATGAGTCTGGCTGAGGCGTTCTGGATCCGCTGGAGTCTCTTCTGGAGCTTGGCGGTGGTACCGGCGTAGAGGGCGTTGCCGTAGTCCAGTCGGCTGGTGACGAGGGCCTGGGTGACGGTCTTCCTGGTCTCGGTGGGGATCCACCGGAAAATCTTCCGTAGCATGCGTAGGATGGTGAAGCACGCCGAGGAGACGTTGTTGACTTGTCTGGTCATGGAGAGGGAGGAGTCCAGGATGAAGCCCAGGTTGCGTGCATGGTCTGTCGGTTTGGGTGCGGTGCCCAGGGCGGGAGGCCACCAGGAGTCGTCCCAGGCGGAGGGGGAAGAGCCCAGGATGAGGACCTCCGTCTTGTCCGAGTTCAGCTTCAGGCGGCTGGTCGTCATCCACTCGGCTACCTCTCTCATCCCCTCGTGCAGGTTGGCTCTGGCGGAGGCGGGGTCGTTGGTCAGGGAGAGGATCAGCTGGGTGTCGTCGGCGTAGGAGATTATGCTGAGGTTGTGTTTGCGTACGATGGCCGCGAGGGGGCTCATGTAGACGTTGAAGAGAGTGGGGCTCAGAGATGATCCTTGAGGGACGCCGCAGATGACTTCGGAGGCCTCTGACTTGTACGGTGGTAGGCGGACTCTCTGTGTTCTTCCGTCGAGGAAGGAGATGATCCATTCCAGCGCCTTGTCCTGGATTCCGATGTTGCTGAGGCGCTGTACTAGGGTGCGGTGGCAGACCGTGTCGAAGGCCGCGGAGAGGTCTAGGAGGATGAGGGCTGCTGTTTCTCCATTGTCCATCAGGGCTCGGATGTCATCGGTGGCGGCGATGAGGGCGGTCTCGGTGCTGTGATTGGCTCGGAAGCCGGACTGTGAGGGGTCGAGGGATCCGTTCGTCTCGAGGAAGGCGGCCATCTGCTTGTTGACGGTCTTCTCGATGACTTTGGCTGGAAACGGGAGGAGCGAGATGGGGCGGTAGTTCTTGAATTCGGTGGGGTCCGCTGTTGGTTTCTTGAGTAGAGCGCTGAGTTCGGCGTGTTTCCAGCTCTCAGGGAAGGTGGCGGTGTCGAAGGATGTGTTGATGATGTCTCGCAGGTGGGGTGCGATGACAGCGTCGGCCTTGTTGAAGACGTGGTGAGGGCAGGGGTCGGTCGGTGATCCGGAGTGGATGGAGTTCATCGTGCGGATGGTGTCTTCAGTGCTGATCGGGGTCCAGGCGTGGAGGGTGGTGGTGGGGGGTGATTGTTCGGTCATGGTGTGCGTTGGATGGTTGTTGAAGCTGTTGTGTATGTCCGCGATCTTGTTGTGGAAGTATGAAGCGAGGGAGTTGCAGAGGTCTTGCGATGGGGTGATGTTGTTGTTTCCTGCGCTGGGGTTGGAGAGCTCTTTCACGATGTTGAAGAGTTCCTTGCAGTTGTGTGCGTTGTTGTCCAACCGTTCCTTGAATGCTGTTTTCTTGGCGGCGCGGATCAGCTGGTGGTGCTTCCGGGTGGCAAGCTTGAAGGAGGTCCTGTTGTCTGGTGTAGGTTCCCTTCTCCAGACTTTCTCGAGGGCTCGGCAGTTCTTCTTGGAGCTCTTGAGTTCGTCGGTGAACCAAGGGGCTTTCTTGCTGCCGGGTCTGCTGGGCGGGGTCCTCAGCGGGGCGAGCTCGTCCGCGCAGATGGTGATCCACTTCGTGAGGTTGTCGGCGGCCTGGCTGGGGTCCGCTGAGCTGGCAGGAGGGTGCTGGCTCAGGGAGGTGGCGAGCTGGTCTGCTGTGATCTTGTTCCAGTTTCTGCGGGCGGCCTGTTGCTGGTGGTGGTGGATCGTCGTTCTCTTGAAGGTGAAGTGGACGCAGCTGTGGTCCGTCCATTGAAGCTCTGTGGCGTGGCTGAAGTCGATGTCTGTGCTGGATGAGAAGACTGCGTCGAGTGTGTGTCCGGCGAGGTGGGTGGGGGTGGACACCAGTTGCTTGAGTCCCAGGTTGGCGAGGTTGTCCAGTAGGGTGGTGGTGTTGCGGTCGTTGTTGTTCTCCAGGTGGAAGTTGAGGTCCCCCAGGAGGATGTAGTCAGAGGAGGGGAGGGCAAGCGGGCTGACGAAGTCGGCGATGTCCTCGCTGAATTGTGTGCGTGGTCCAGGGGGTCGGTAGATCAGGGTGCCTCTGAGGGTGGTGTTCGGGTTGGTGTGGATCTGGAAGTGCAGGTGTTTGGCGGTGGTCAGGGTGTTGTCGGTGCTGGTCGTGAGACGGATGGTGTTCTTGTGGATGATGGCGATGCCTCCTCCCATCTGGTTGGCGTTGCGGTCCTTCCGGATGATCTTGTAGCCCTCTGGGATAGCGATGGCGATGTCGGGAGCTGAGGAGGCGTTCATCCAGGTCTCCGTGAGGAAGGCGACGTCAGGGGCTGTGGCGTCTAGGAGGTTCCAGAGTTCGATGGCGTGTCTGTGGACGGAGCGGGTGTTGAGCAGGATGCACTTGAGGTGGGTGCTGCTGGTGTTCGGCTTGGCAGGTGCTGGTGCGAGGCAGGTCCGGATGCAGGTGAACTTGCAGGCGTGGCAGCTGAAAGGTCCGTGGGTGCGTCGTGGTGTGGCTTGAAGGCATTCTGGGAGTCGGCCGGAGTTGAGAGCGATGAGGGTGGCGGCGGAGTACGTCAGGCGGGTCGGTCGGGGTCTTCGGGGGCCAGGGGTCCTGGCGCTGGTCGCGATCCGGTCGCGGACGGGCGCAGACGGGCTTACCTTTGGCGCGCCTTCGGCGCACAATCGCCGCGCCCGCTGCGCGTGACCGCTGCGCGTTCGCACGGTCGCCATATAAAGGCGAAGTGCGCGGGTGGGCGGAGCAGCTGGGAGGCGGGAGCGGGGAGGGAACAGAATGAAAAAAGGGGCGGGGTTTGCGGTGGTGGCGGGAAGCGGGGAGCGGGGAGGGAAGACGGAGGGCGGCGAGGGTAGGCGGGCAGACAGGAAGGACACAAGCTGAGAGAAAGAAAAATACAGAAAAAACAGAAGAAAACGCTAACACGGGCAAGGAAACAAGGAAACAATTTAGCAAGCACAAATGCAGGTCAAAACAAAAACAAAACAAATGACAACCGAGTCGGCCGGCAGCGAGGCAGGCAGCGAGGCAGGGACGGGCTGAGGGGCACACGCAGCAGCTGGTGGCCGTGCGGCGCAGGGGTGTCCCACAAGTGGATGTATGATGGTACATCGCAAACACTACATCGTAATTGTTACATCATAATTGTTACATCCCATGTCCCCTGAGATCGTGAATAATCGCACCGCATACCATTACGTCGTATTTGTACAGCAATGCATGCGAAATACATTCACATTGCTTACAGACACCCCGCATGCTTTTACATTGCAATTTCTACCCGTATGCGCATTTCCCTTCACCCCACCCTTAACCCTAATCCTTGAATCATAAAACAGTATCCTACACTACGACCTCAACCCTAAGCCCTAACGCAACCCCAAAACAGCACCTATACTACAAGAAGCTCTAAGCCCGAACGCAACCCCAAAACAGCACCTATACTACAAAAAGCCCTAACACAACCCCAAAACAGCACCTATACTACAAGAAGCCCTAAGCGAAGGCGACGTAATGGCGTGTGTAGACAACACCCGCGTCATAACGTTGCTTGCTTTGTAAGTGCAAGCGATGTCAACGCATGCGTCATAACGCATGCGTTGGGATGGTCTCCCATATTTTCTTTATACCTTACTGAGACATCTTATATTCATTCGGTGTGAATTATATTAATTGTACCATGCATTTCAGGATGTGCGATATTTGGCATGATGGCACCTGAATGTCCACTGCATACGTTTCTTTGGAGCACAATATTGCATAGCGTTCCTTCTCTTTAAAGACAGTTTGAGAATCGGCCACAACATGAAGTCTTGTTAAATTGCACATTTTCTTCCTTATTTGTGCAAAGGGTTGCGCGCACTAGGTAGCGTTCATTCTGTAAAGACCCTGGTAAATACAGCATAAAGATGTTTTTTAAGTCTTTCTTGCAAATGTTGAATACTTCTGCACACCCTGGAAGAATGCCACTGCAACATTAAAGTGCACTATTTGTGTTGTGCATTGGAGCATGTTTGCTGAATGCTACACAGTAACAATCAGTGCTGATAATTACTGTTTCTGTACAAGCTCTATAAATTCAAGATAAATAGATGCCTGCCTGACTGAATGATCTGCAAATCATACAGATCAATTATGTTTCTTTTTGTTTAGTTAAGGACGTTTAATTGAATTTAGGAAAGAAAATAAACACTCAGCAGCATTCAGTACAGTCAGTGCTCCTGAAGTCTAACCTGTGGTGAGGCAGGCCTCATCTACAGGCCCGGCTGCCAAGTAGTAGGTAATATCAACTCATTCCCCCCAGGTTTAGGGATCAACCCTGGCAATGCAACTCCTGCAATTAGTTAATATGTAATCAAACGTTTACTCAACCTCTCCTATCACACCACAGTCCCACTCTGTGCAGAAAAACAGCCATTAACGCAATAATCTAATCATAATGCACCCCTTTGACTACAAGAACTACTCTTTCACGGGCAGACCCCTACTTAATATTGCCTTGAACTGCCTTGCACCCAGGCTGCCCAGCATATAAATCTTTCAAAATATCTCACATCATGTCAGAGACCAATATATATATGTGGGCCCTGGAAGTCGACAGATAATTTGAAGGTCCATTTACATCCTACATGTGTGAGCTCTTCTTTGTTGTAATGACATGGTAGACCTGCGGTAAAAAACGCTTTGCCCCACAACTCTATCCAAACTAAAGCAGACTGGAATTACATCCATGTCAGTAACTTGAATGAGTAAGTGTTCGGTTGCATATAGTAATCGATTGTAAATAAAAATCCACACAAACCCTGTCATCTCTGGAAGGTTATGTTTTGAATTCTTTTAAATAATATAATCAACTCTAATACATATGTAAAAAAAACAGGGCTAGGTAAAATCTATTGGATTACCCAATCAAGGTGCGCACCACTGCTTCAAGCATCCCTCACTTGATAGGTTGTTCTTCTAGTGAAACATATAGCTCATAGGCTGGAAGAATTCTGAGGGCCATTGATTGACCAAAACCTAATAGGTCAACCTTTTTGAATTCTTTCTGTCCGTCAGTGGCGGCTCCTCCACTAAGGCGGAGGAGCGTTGCCCCACGGCCTTGAAGCAGTAAAAAAAGGAAAAATTAAAATAATGATTATAAATTGTTATTATCATTTATTTCATCCTCCTTCTGTGGCAGCTTTGCTTGACTGTCGGGGCTGCAGAGCAGGGGAGGAGTGGTAGAACCCTCCAAGTATGCAGTGACTGTTCGACTGGACATCTCGGGCCACCCAAAACAGTCATACACACTTTCCCTGTTCTCCATGCAGACTGCATTACAACCAGCATGGAGAACATGCCCAGGACCCCAGTCCCTTGCTGAGTGCCTAACCATGGCGCTCAGACCAATCACAATGGTGCATTGCAGCATTGTGATTGATCAGGGGAGCCTGGCTGTGCTTCTTGGAGTCCAAGAGGGAGGAGAGCCGAGATGCGGGACCCTGCGGCAAGGTAAGTGTATTTTTTTAATTTTTTTATTTTACATTGTGCCACCCACTTATCATCAACGGAGAGGAAGATGGCGGACTGAAGCCGCCATGACTCGCAGGCACCGGGAGCAGCCCCGTTCTCTACATGCCACCGGAATGAGACTGGAGAGGGAAAAGAGCAAACACAGCGGAGTATAGCAGCACAAAAAAAGCGAGCTTACTTTTGCCTTACTTATGGTCACATGAGCAAATGTTCGGCTAGGCAGCGAAGGATGTTTGGCGGCTCTTGCCCTCCTCTCGACTAGCCTGCTGGCTTGCCGGTCCCCGTCTCTCTGGGATCCAGCAAGACTGGTCTGGCAGTAGCTGTGGTGTTTTTCCCTGACAAGGAGATTGCCCCACTGAAAACCACAGCAAAAGCGCAGCCAAAGCCATGGCTAACTGAGGAGGGAGCGGGCTGCCCACGGGGGCAGATGATTCGGCAACAGGAGCACCGAGGAACACTGCATCACGAGGAGACTCGTCGGTGGTTGGTAAGCCAGTGATGCGGCTGTTACA
This sequence comes from Lissotriton vulgaris, assembly GCF_964263255.1. NCBI lineage: Eukaryota > Metazoa > Chordata > Amphibia > Caudata > Salamandridae > Lissotriton > Lissotriton vulgaris. The sequence goes on along the minus strand of NC_141696.1, from coordinate 354,625,034 downwards.
ATCAGGAAAGTTGGCAGAGCTGTTTTCGTATAGCGATGTTACTGAGCAGACAGAGGGGTCAATAGTTATTGACACTATACTGAGTGCGATACCGGCAGCCAGCTTAGGCGTTTTGGTGAGTCAAGAGGGGTCTCCATGCGGGATTAGCCTCACGAACGAAGGAAGCTCAAACTAGTGATATAATGTCTCCAACTATAAAAGTAACAATGTAGCGGATAACGCAAGCCACAACTAATATTTCACAGGCTGCAGTGAGGGACTTAATAGAGGAAACACACCTGCTTCAGGGTCTGCTAGGATAGATAGACCCATCTCAGAGTCTGGAGGTCTGAGAGTGGCAGTGCTTATGACCGATGAAGGAGGTAATGGGGGGGACCTCACCTGGAGATAACCTTGATACTCCAGCTCAAACTATAGCTCAGGACCCACCTAAGGTTAATGCAGGTGGTTATGTGACCTCTATAGCATACAAGGAACAGGAGGCCATCAATTGCTCAACACGATGCTCAACACCAGCCACTGTCCCCCATTACGGGCACTGTTAACCAAAAAGTGGATATGCAATAGTGGTCAAGCCTATCCCCTGGAAGTAAGAAAGGAAAACTTAAGCTAGACAGTTTGGGCAAGAAAGGTACACACTTGTATGGAAGCAATCAGTATAACAGCTCAAGCACTAGTACAAAGGTTACTCCAGAGGGTAGGCCCCTTCATAACTTGGTTCAATGAAAGGGGGAAGTGAAATCTCTCAGGCATGAGAACGGAGCGGGGTCCCAAGTGCCTAGCCTGCTCTGGAAGGGACTCACTCGGCCTACTCACCGGCCCTCGGTAAGAAGCATCAGCTTTGCCTGTCCACCAAGCGCAAACCTCTGAATCATTTGAGTTTCCATCAAATCCTGATGTGTTAGTGAAGGGGGGGATACTTCTGGGAAACAACTGCCCAGGGGCTCACCAGGTACTAAAGAGCCATCACTCTCTCTAATCCTACAGGCATTGCAGGAGCAAAGGCGGGGGGCACAAGATCACTATGCACAGGCAAGGGCAGACAACCTCAGTATTCAGCTGTCCTTAAATGAGGTGACCAGTACGGTGGGGGTATTAATGAGAGACATTGCAGAACTGCAAACACGGGTCACGGAGACAGAAGAGACTATCACTGCAACAACTAGAACTGTTCAATCTCACGATGAGGAAATACTTGCCATGCAAGTCAAAATAGAGGATCTGGAGAACATGCAACACCGTAACAATTTAAGTCTGTTTGGGGTCCCTGAAGGCAAGGAGGACTCTGACCCGCATGCCTATATGGTTCAGCTATTTCAAAGGGCCTACCCTGAATTGTCAGATTGGGGCTGGCATTGTCAAATCCAGCGAGCACATAGGCTGCTTATAAACCTGCATAAACCACATTCTCACAATCCCACACCTGTGTTAATCTTTATTAAGGCAGGCGATATCTATTAAAGCTAGGCCCAGCACCACAGTAGTGATTGATTCCCTTTCTATCTTTGTCAGATCAGACCTATGCAGAGCCACCATGGACATACACTGGTAGATGAGACAACCTATGGATCCAATAAAGGTCGAAGGCGCCCAGGTGTTCTTGCAAGAGTCTGCCCGGCTGAAAGTAAAAAAAGATGGACACTCTCAGTTCTTCCTCAGGGACCAGGAGGCTAAGTAAACTTTAAAACAATGGCAGTCAGTGAGAGCTCCTAATGAGACCTAGAAGCCTAATGACCAAAAGCGCTTAACTTTAGCACCGTGATGCGGCCAATAGACATATTGCTCTTTCCTCTTACTTTTCTCTTGATTGTGGGATGGCTCTAACTTTCTTCTCCATGGGGTGATTTGGTGGCGGGTGATGGGTGGACAGAGGGCTGCTCTCAATGTGCTGTGGGTTGTTAGATGCCAATTCTAAGGAGGCCTATAAGGAGGATGATTCCTACTTCACGATACTGGGGGGTTGGAAGGGTGGCGTGCAGGGAAGGACTGGCCATAGCGGGCATGGGGCATTTGCCCCGGTGGACCGCCAGGGCAGGGGCCGGTTTTGGGCCCTTGGGGGGCCTTTTTTTTACAGGGCCGTTTTTGCAGCATAGCTGCAATTTCGGCCCTGTAACAAAATCGTCCGAAACCGGTCCTGGCAAAAAGCTTGGCTGCACCCTCAACCCCCAGGGGGGGGTCAGCCGAGCACTTTGTCAGGGCCGGTTTTGGTTCCCCATCTGGCCCTGGTGGCGGGAGGGGGGGTAAGGGTGTAATGGGGGATGGGGTGGGGCTGCTGGTAAAAAAAAGTCAAAAAGGGCACACACAATTGGAGCAGGGGCTGGCATGGAGCTGGATAAGGGTAGACAAAGGTGACTTGAGTATAGATAATTGGCCCACACTTAAAATACATGGTAGCGGTGCAGTTCGTCAAGAGTTATGGCACTGTTTAGGTGTTTGGCCTGGAATGTGTCAGGCTTGAACAGTGGAGCCAAGCGTCAATTAGTGAGGGAGGAGCTGAAAGCGTATAGACCCCATATTGTCCTTCTCACAGAGACACACTTAGCGTATAAGGATAGAGGGCTGCTTAAGCACCTTAGGTACCAAATAATTATCTGGACATCTCAGAACACATCAATAAAATGTACTGCTACACTGGTGAGCAAGGCATTCGATCATAGAGTCCTCAAGACCTTGGCAGTCCAAGGAGGGAGGTGGGCATTGGCACAACTTGAAATTAAGGGTACAAAGTATTTGTTTTTCACAATATACAGCCCCAACGTCGATGACCCTGCCATCTTTGACTTTATTGGTTTGGAACTATTAGATTGGCAGGGAGAGCAACTAACAACTAATTATGGGCAATTTCAGCTGCGTAGTGAAATATGCTATTGACTCCACAAACCAGGGGGCCACTTCTAGAATGATGAAAGTGAGAACTTCAAGTCTTGAATTGGGGCAGCTGCATTCTTTAAAGGGTGCGTGGCGCTCACTTTATCCAGCTGCCATGGGTTATACTTACTATTCTGCTCCTCAATTACAGTATTCTAGGATAGACATGGCTTGGGTTTCTGGCAATACACTGTTAACTGCTGATATGGAAGTATGCCCTCGGATTACATCTGATCATAATCCCATACTATTTATTATCTTTTCAGGCCAAGGTAGGGCTTAAAACACTTCGGCCTTTTTCATTCCAGCACTATTTACCCACCAATTCTGACTACTAAATTTTTATCCATAAAATATTAGCAGATTTCCTAGAGGATTACATGGGATCAGCCTCCCCTTGTATAGTGTGGGATGCGATGAAGGCATATACTAGGAGGGTCACCTAGCAGTACATCTGGCAGCAAAATAGGGAGCGAGAGACTGCAGGTTACGTTGCTCTTCAGAAATTACCAACCAGTGAACTTCGCCATACAGATGCAATCTGCTGAGGTACCCTAGATCAGGATTTATTGTACGCTTCCCTAATAGATGAGCGGCTGGTTATCAGCAGGCTTCTAAGGGAGAAAGTTGCTGTGAGCTACAACAAGTACAGGATGCTACAATACGAGTATGGGGACCGAATTGGGAAGGTACAATTAGCAGACAATAGAGCTAAGACATTGATAAAGGCCATTAAAGGGGAGAATTGCATACTACATAAGCACCCACAAGCTATATCCAAGCAATTCTCCATCTTCTGTCAGAAACTGTACTCACAAAAGGTGGAGCTGGATGAGACAGGCATTCAGATATACTTAAAGGGGAGTAAACTGCAGTTTTTGAGGGAGGATGACTCGGCCTTGTTGGAACAAGAAATCACCTATGACGAAATTGGCGAAGCAATACTCGGTTTACCATCAGGGAAATCGGCCGGGGAAGACTCTATTCCTGCTGAGTTTTACAAGGCCTGTAAGAGTTTGTTGGTTCCTTTATAGGGCAAGGTGATTCAACTTATAGTATTAAGAGACTGGGCTTCTGAGACATGGAATATTACTAACATAGTCTTTTTCTTGAAAAAGGACAAGGCACCTGAGGAGTGTAGCTCTTACTGGCCGTTATCTCTAATAAAAGCGGATGCCAAGATATTTGCTAAAATCCTGGCCATCCTCTTAGCTCCCATGATGCCAGGCTTAGTTTCCCGTCAGCAACATGGTTTTATACAGGGCAGAGATACCACTGCCCATGTCAACACGGCAATGGGGGCCTTTGATGTTGATGGGAAGTCAGAGCTGAGTGTTGGCATGGTTTTTTTAGACACTGAAAAGGCTTTCCACTAGGTGGCTTGGGATTATTTATGGGCAACACTTTCATCTTTTGGATTAAGAGGAAGAGACTATAAATGGATACAAGCTCTGTATAGCAGACCGCAGGCTAAATTGTGTTATGCTAGTTTGCAAATGGCTCCGTTCCCAATCCGGTGTGGTACCAGACAAGATTGTCCTCTCTCTCCTCTCCTCGCTGCACTGTACATCGAACCATTCATCAAGGCACTGCAAGCTAATGCACAGATACTCCCTCTGACTATAGGGCGGCGCCAGTTGAAAGTCACAGCCTATGCAGATGACATAGCTGTCCTCACAACCGGTCCAGCATCTGCAATAGGAGGTATTGAAATGGAAGCAAAGAAATGTGGTCTTTTCCCTGGCTACAGGTTGAATGTCAATAAGACGCAAGTGCTTCTTAACTTTCAGCCTGAACGACTTATCTCAGGTGTTTGCATGACAACTACTTATTTAGAGATATGCATCTCTCCAAAGATTGAATGTGTACCGGCACTAAATTATGGTCCTTTGCTGGCAGTCATAACTAAGCTACTGAGAAGTTGGCATAAGTTTCCAATTAGCATTGTGGGTGGGTGCAACATCATAAAAATGTGCTACCAAAATTTCTGTATCCATTCCGGGCAATTCCACTGCATATTCCCAACTCTTTTAAAATAAAAAATAAACTAGATGGTATCTTGAGTAGCTTTATTTGGGGATACAAAAAACCAAGACGGGCATTAGGGCTAATGAAATTGCTGTACAATCAGGGGAGACTATAACTCCAGGATTTTAAAATGTACCACTGGGTAGCATTTGTGGGGTGCTTCCATAGTCTTCTGAGTCCAGACAAACAAGATTTTTGGCACTAGCTGGTTCTTGGACATGATAGTCAAATGTTTTTATATGGAATTAATGACCCCAACAATTTTAAACACGTTCGCTTTAAGGCCATTAGGGATTGCGTATACATATGGCAGAGAATTATGGCTAGGTGTTCTTTCTCTCTTCTCCATGATAATGTCCCCTTATGGGATAATCCAATGTTGCCAGAGGTATTTAAGGAATCTGATAGCAGGCGTTGGCAAGGTATGGTGTTGTTCATCTGGACCAGTTATATGATCATAACTGCTTTCGATCAGTTTAAAATCTACAACTTACATTTGCTATAGCTCGACACATGTTCTTTAAATACCTCCAGCTTAAGAACTATTTTATGAAACATCATATATTATGAACTGTATCGAGCTCTGTGGTATGGGAATGCTTGCACTGGCAGAACCGGAGGTCAGCAATTAGCAAGATGTACCAATGCTTGTGTCAGTTCAGAGTAAACGGCTGCAAAAAACTAGCAGTAAGATGGAGTGAGACTCTGGGGATAAATGTTACCTCTGAAGCAATGAAGACGGCATTTGGTGCTATAGAGCGATCAATACACTCAGTAAGTTTTAGATTGCAGCAGTTTCGCATGATTTGTGCACTATATTATACAACAGAGAGGATTGCTAGATGGGCTCGAGTGGTTCGAGGGGGGAGGGCAAGGGGGGACAAAGAGGGGAACACTATAAATGGCCCAAGTGTGCTGTGCATGCAGCCAACATTGTGCATATGTTTGCCACTTATCCTGATTTAGAAACATTTTGGCAGACAAGAACATTTGCCATGAAGCTTAGATTAGGGGTTGATTACACTTTTTTGGTAGCTGACATTATACTGGGCTACAAAGAGGACAGTCATGGTCATAACTTTATTATTTCAATAATGTTGGTGGCAGCCCGACTTGCTATTGCTAGGGCTTGGATTTAATCTAAACCTCCCTCAGCTGCTGAATGGTGGGCAATCGTGAGAGAAACTTGTGAAAGGGAGAAGGGCCTGGCTAGAGCCAGGGGAATTCGATCCCTGCAGAAATCTGACTCCATATGGCTCTGTTTAGAAGACACTTAGTGTTAGACCGGCCCGGATTATGTATTAGAATAAGGCCCTTTAGTAGCAAGTCTAACAATGAACAGGGCAACCCGTTATTCCCCAAGGAAATGGGTAAGATCAATTCAAAAGACAGTAATCCTTGAGGATTTATTTAACATAAATCATTTCCTATTTCAATATCGTCACAATCATGAGCGAATTCTTCAATACAGCACAAGGCAAGGTTGTTTTTTATATTATTTCTTTTTATCAAACAATCTTTTTTGTTATTTTTCAGTTTTTTAGTTCCAGATATCAAATTATGTAGTGTAAAACATGAATATATATACAATTCAAATACGGCAACCAAGAAGCACTGCTGTTAAAGTTATTTTTGTATCTCCAGCAGTATTGTACACCCTCTGTAAATTTGTATGGACCAGACAACATATATTGCCATACAGTATCACCAATTTAAACATTTTTCATTTCTTCAGTTATCATGAATGTATTCATATAACCAACAGACCGTGTAGTAGTGTCGATGTTTCGGTCTCCCACAGTTTAATTCAACGAGACCATCCTCAGGACGAAAAGGTTGCACTTAACTACAACACCCAAGTCGGAAACTTCAGTATTCAATCCTCTAAGTAATTCAACTTCGTCATATACGTTCTCAGTATTTCAGCCAAATATTCGATTGACTCCAAACTCTTACTTTCATGCGGCAACTCTAAAATATTCAGTCGTCCGGCATTCTGCATACGAACGTTTGTATGCAGAATGCCGGAGATACAAAAAGAACTTTAACACCATGCGCGCTAGCGGAATTCCGCTCGCACGCTGGGTTTTGCGGAAACGCACTTTACATGACGAGCTGGGCTCGTCATCAGCGTGCGAGGAGGCTACGCCATGACGAGCCCAGCTCGTCATCAGCGTCGAAGGGGTTAACAGCAGTGCTTCTTGGTTGCCGTATTTAAATTGTTTATATATTTATGTTTTACACTACAGAATTTGATATCTGAAACTAAAAAACTGAAAAATAACAACAAAGATTGTTTGATAAAAAGAAATAATATCAAAAAAACAACGTTGCCTTTAGTAGCAAGGTCATTTAGTTTAAAACTGTTTAGGCTATTACTTGGAATGAGTGGAATGCTTGTATGTATTATTGCTATTGTCACTGCCTCCTGTCATGCTATGCTGTTATAAAGAACGTTTTGATGTACCTTTTTTGACAATAAAAATAAAGTTAATAAATCAATGCATTGTGCCACCCGCCCACACTGCTGCTCCCCTCCACCCGCACTGCGTGGCCCCACCACCGGCGAGCCATGCCAGCCGCCTCTGCTGTCAGTGCCCATGGACCCTAGGGATAAGGCTAAAATTACATAAACTTGGCCTGTTTATCTTCTGCATGTGGAAACGCGTGGATCCCTCAAGCAATTCACTAGTGGAGCAAGTCAGATATTTATCACATTTAAGTCAGGAAGGGTAAACCTATACACAGTAGTGATCTACATATTAACCATTGCCCTGAAACATTTTTTAACTAAGGCTATGCGAATAGAGAAAACATGTTAGTACACAAACCTAGGATGAGCAGTTGGATTAATAGTCTGCCATTGTCAGTACATCTTTTTATAATTTTACTGTTATGCTGATTTTGTATTGCACATGGTCAGATGATTGTAGTTTATATTTCAAACAACAGTCAATGTTATTATAATTCAATGTTTGAGCTCTTTCCTCTTTTATTAAACATTGATGTTCTTTCACACAATGTCAAACTGACCACGAATATGTAGAGTAATGCAAATTAGAAACTCCATTAGCATGGTTTATGTTATATTACAATGAAAGAAAGTAGAAGGAACATTTCAATATTCTTCAGCCTTAGTGGTTATTAACCTTGTCAGAATGTCATTTAGAAGGCCATGGGCAAGCAGGATTAACTGGGCTCCACTGTGGGAGCTGAGGCCTTTTGCTCCTGATGTCCCAGGACCCGAAATACTATGGATTCTGAGTAACTGGACCAGGTACCCCTTCTGCAATTGACTTGCAGTGGTCATGCAGTCTAAGATCCCTGGGGAGATGTGTGGTTACAGGGGAGTGAACACAGACTCACAACTTAGAATGCATGCAGAAGCAGCAATAAACCATTATCCAGCCAAATACTCACTTTTATGAAAAAGAAGAATTTTATTTCTACAGCTACCAACATAAAGGGAAAATTCGACATTCCCAAAAAACTATACAGTACCCCTGATATCAGGGTCTTAGTGCTTCCTTGACTGTTCCCTGCCCGACTTCCGACTTCCTCTAGAGATAGTGGTTATTCCCTATTTACTACTCGCAACATCCAGGCTATGCCACACTAGTAGTTTGAGTCTCAAGATTTCACTTTAACTCTGTTCTAAAGTCAAAAGTGTTCCACGGCAGATGTGCTATTCTAGCTAGCTAGTCCCCCCGGGGAGGACAAGCCTGAATGTAATCTTACCCGCACCTGAAGACTCAGAGGGTCTGGAGTTCCTGAGCGCACCCTCCTGACAATACTCTGGGACGATACACATGTCTGGCTATGTCAAGTGCATAGTGGGTCACTGCGTCCCTACTGTAAATGGGCCCAACCCACTCAGCACCACAAGGATCCACGCAGCAGCACTTCCTGGCAAATGGGGTTGCCGATCTAGAGCTTCACATGGGCTCTGGTTCGATCAGCACCAAGTTCACATGTGGCAGCCACTCTTGGCATATAATATTGATGATCCTTAGCTGCACACGGGCACCAACTTGATTGGCATAGCATTCACCACTGCTCACTTCATGGTGGCCCTCCCCTGGCATGGGGGTCCTGACTTTGTTGGGCAATGACCCGATTGGTGCATCAGCTGTTTCCTTACATCTCGCGACAGGAATCAATTTGACAGGATTGCCCACTGGTCATCGCTCCCTCCATCACTCTCTTCTTCTTTCCAAGGCACACTGGTCTTGGCAATCAGGAAGGCCATAGCGAGTCAAGCTCCAGGGCAGGTGGTCTTGGATTCCATGAGTGATGTCCCCTCACCCAGCAGGGAGACTAGTCATCCTTGTTCCCAGTTCTGGCCACAGGCAGACGTCTTGCAGAGTTTTCCCTCCTAACACTGCCCATCTGGCTGCTTGGCAGATTAAAATTTTTGGGGCTTCAAACTCCCCTTCTTGTATTCCATATCCAGACACTAAATGCGATTTAGAGTCTGAGTCTTTGAAGTTCATGTTAAGGGTCTGCTTTTTTTAAGTGCCTCTTGAAAGCAGTCTGTCACAGCAGGTGTGACTCCAACGCTGTTAGCCCCACAACACAGTGGGAGTGACTAGAGTTCACACCTGGTTGTCAGCCACAATGATAGGTGCATCAAAATGTTAGTCCAGGGCCCGAGCACTACTCTTTATGATTCTCTAATCAGCGCCACCTTTTTCCTGAGATGTACCAAGGCACCTTACTTGTGACTTCACACTGAAACAAAAAGCACTCTTTGAAGAGTACAGGGGAAGCCTGGCTCTCCCTTCTTCAGTGTCTGTGTGTCCTACTCAGTTTAAAGGAATGCATCAATACACAAAGCTGTCTTTGGGGGATTTCCTCTACTCCATGTTTCACCATGCAGGCCTGGGTCTCCCAAATGGAACCCAGAGCCCGCCATCTATTGTACAATCCATAGGCAGACATACAACCAGTGCATGTATACAACTAGACAGCACTGTATTCTCCATGAAGTATACTCTGTCCATCAATTGTTCTATTTGCATTTGTCACCACGAGTGGGAGGGTATGCCCAGACGTGGGTCCCGTGCTCTTCATGCCACTAGAGTCAAGCTATCCTGGCTGATGAGGGCTGAAAGCCTGAAACCGGTCCTAGGATGCTCTTTTCCAGTTCGGGCTGGACTGTTCCCATTGGTCACCGATGCACACCATCGCCACGAGGAAGACGCCGTATTCGGGGCTGGGCAGACCGCCAGGCTAATAACGTGGAGCCAATTTGGATACTTGAAGTGACACTACTTTTCATACATTCAACTCTTGATGACATACCCACGTCTGTCCAGACCTTAAAATCGGCCCAAACCTATTGAGTACACCGCTGCAGCGTTTCCATTGACTGTCTTTCCTCACCCGCCGAACAATCTACAGATACCTGAACTGGGTTGGAATTATCACCAGTTGCCGGGGATTGATTTTTTGCATCTATTAGGATCTAGCCCTGAAGAATTGGAGGGTACTGTACTCCAATGAAACACGTGTCGGCTGGCGCATTAAAACAACGAGATCAACAAGCGTCAACTGCTTTTTTCTTCTACTCTCACAAATTGTCATATTACATGTATGATTGTCATGTGTGTGCACAGGTTTCCTGTATTTAATGCAGATGTATGCTCAGCCTAACATTATTCAAGGGGTTGTTAGGGTCACCCCTTTCCTTGTAGCACCACACTAACAGGCTTTGACCAGTGAATTTACCAATTATCCAGCGGAGCGCAACCACTCCCTCACACTAAGAACCATCTTCTTTGGTAGTAAACCGGGTCAAGACTGATTTGCATGTGGCTGGGTCCAAACTGGAATGGCATGGTGAGCAAAAAAACAATAGATTTAGGCCCAGATCTCAGTACTGGGGTTAATGTATGACATTGTTCTGCATTCTGTCCGTCAATTGTTCTTTTTGCATTTGTCACCCCTAGTGGGAAGGGTATGCCCAGACGTGGGTCCCGTGCTCTCTATGCCACTGGAGTAAGGCTATCCTGGCTGATGAGGGCTGAAAGCCTGAAACCGGTCCTAGGATGCTTGTTCCAGTCCTGGCCCGGCAGTTTGGGCTGGACTGGTTCCAAAGCGCGCAGGGTCAAGACTGATTTGCAAATGGCTGGGTCCAAACTGGAATGGCATGGTGAGCAAAAAAACAATGGATTCAGGCCCAAATCTCTGTACTGGGGTGAATGTATGACATTGTTCTGCATTCTGTCCATCAATTGGTCTTTTTGCATTTGTCACCCCAAGTGGGACGGGTATGCCCAGACGTGGGTCCTGTGTCCTCCATAACCCTGGAGTCAAGCTATCCTGGTTGATGAGGGCTGAAAGCCAGAAACTGGTCCTAGGATGCTTGTTTCCAGTCCAGGGAGGACCTGGCCTGGCAGTTCGGGCTGGACTGTTCCCATTGGGCGCAGGATCAAGACGTATTTGCATATGGCTGGGTCCAAAGAGGAATGGCATGGTGAGCAAAAAAAGGATGGATTTAGGCCCAGATCTCTGTACTGGGGTGAATGCATGACATTGTTCTGCATTCTGTCCATCAATTGTCCTTTTTGCATTTGTCACCCAGAGTGGGATGGATATGCCCAAACGTGGGTCCCGTGCTCTCCATGCCACTGGAGTCAAGCTATCCTGGCTGATGAAGGCTGAAAGCCAGAAACTGGTCCTAGGATGCTTGTTTCCAGTCCAGGGAGGACCTGGCCTGGCAGTTCGGGCTGGACTGTTCCCATTGGGCGCAGGGTCAAGACTGATTTACATATGGCTGGGTCCAAACTGGAATGGCATGGTGAGTAAAAAAAGGATGGATTTAGGCCCAGATCTCTGTACTGGTGTGAATGTATGACATTGTTCTGCATTCAGTCCATCAATTGTCCTTTTTGCATCTGTCACCCCGAGTAGGATGGATATGCCAAAACGTGGGTCCCGTGCTCTCCCTGCCACTGGAGTCAAGCAATCCTGGCTGATGAAGGCTGAAAGCCAGAAACTGGTCCTAGGATGCTTGTTTCCAATCCAGGGAGGACCTGGCCTGGCAGTTCGGGCTGGACTGTTCCCATTGGGCGCAGGGTCAAGACTGATTTACATATGGCTGGGTCCAAACTGGAATGGCATGATGAGCAAATAAACAATGGATTTAGGCCCAGATCTCTGTACTGGGGTGATTATATGACATTGTTCTGGATTCTTACCATCAATTGTTCTTTTTACGTATATCCCTCATAGGCACATATACAGCCAGCACATAAATTTAACATGTATGCACTGCACAACAGTGTATCCATCATGTACTGTGCCACTCATAGGCACACTTACATCTAGCCCATGCATTTACCATGCACCCTCAACACATCACTACATCCTCCATGTATACCACTCTTATGCAAACATAAACCCAGCATATGCATTCACCATGCATGCACTGCTCAGTACTGCATTATCCCTGTATTGTACCCTATCCAGGCACATATAACCCAGCGCAGATACATCACTCGTGCGCTGAGCAACACTACACAACAAAGCGATGAAGGCCAAGAGTGAATTAAGCACACAGCAGCGGAAATTTAAACTGAGTGAGTCAGCACAACTCTCTCCTGTGACCCAGGTTAAAAAGGACCTGTTTATTACTACTGATTACTACACTGTATGTTGCCACCACTACGCTCGTACTGATTAACACCCAGTGAAGGCAGTAGCATTCCACCACTATGAGAGCAGCACTTTGCGTGCCCCTTCTAGTCAAATAAGACCGCAATTCGTGAGACAGGCCTATGTCATGGCAAACGCGCATAATCCATGTTCGCCTATGACAACAAATTCAGCATTAGGAATCCAGACATCAGTACAGTTGGGCACTCAGGGCAAGGGTGCACCTCCATTACCATGCAGAGGAATTTTCCATCCCAGTAAACCTTGTTTAGTTTAACTTCTGTTCTGTAGCTTTAAGGTCTATATTGCTGGAAAGAACATTGCCAATTTTGTATTTATGTCTTTGATCAAATCTACATTTTGGTGACAGCTACAAAAGCTGTCATTTTGTTCAATTGTAAAGGACAGGGATTCAGCAGAGGAGGCATCTAGAAGGTGAGCTAGTCTGTTAATGTTTTTGATGAGGCTTTTTATTGATGTTTTTTTCTAGTTACAAATGATAGTAGGCATGGTCTTTACAGCGTGGGTCATGAAATGTTAGGATAAAAGTGGAAGTTAAAGGTAGGCAGAAGAATGGGATGGCCTTATAGCTTTTCTGAAGGCGCACAAGGTGTTGGTGGGTTTCCTGATACAGCGCAATGATTGCAGGGTTCACACTCAACAGTTTGGTCTACAGTTTTGGTTCATCTGAAAAGGACTGACCTTGTAGCTAACAAACCTGGATTAAGGTACAGCTAGAAGATGAAGGATAATGGATCTTAATTGGGTAATTGAAACAGATTAGTTGCAATTTTATTGTAAACCTACTCAAACCATAATGTATTAAAAACCATTGAGTATCTTCCTTAAAGTATGTGCAAGGCATGAATCATTGCAAAACTTAAAAACAGCTTTACTCAATGAAGTTTTATATAGTAGCTAAGGTACATAGGGGCATATTACCAACAACTAGCGATAATTATCGCTATGTTGGTTTAGCGGCGATATTTTCATCGCCGAGCTGCGGCGATTTTTATCGCTTAGGAACCCTGCTAATATCAAGGTTTATCTCCTAAGCGATAAAAATCGGCCGAAATGCATGAATATCGCTAAAAAGTCAGCGATACTCATTAATTACCGAGCTAATGCTCTTAGCCATGTTATCCACCTACCATTGGATAACATGGCTAAGAACTGCTCAGGGGCAGGTGTTAGCTTTTGGAGATATTTGCGCTTAGCGCGAATATCTCCAAAAGTTGATAATAGGAGATAGCGATGTTAGCGACTGTTTCCAGTCGCTAACATCTTGGCACGCCCACTTTGCATGTCATTAGTGATAAATTTCACTGACATGCAAAGCGGGGCCCAAGATGGTCGCTATCTCCTACTAGTTGTCGCTAACTGGTGTTAGCGGCAGCTAGGTAATAGGGAGATAATTTTATCTCCGCTTTCTTGGCTTTTAAAGCCAAAAAAGCGGAGATAAACCCCCTTGATAATATGCCCCGAAATGCTTAACTAATATGTCTTTTTAGACCTTGATCTTAATTTTTCTTAATATTTTGCACATGTAACTCAAACATTTCCTAGTTTTTGATTGTACAGTAATATTAAAACCCAGTGGGCAGAATTTCGCAGTGAAATTGATCTCATATCATTCTCCCAAAACCATGTCTTCCTATTAACGGTACCCAAGGGCCAAATAAATGTTTTCGGTCTTCCGTTCCACCTACTTATCCTACATTGGATTCATTGTAACACTTTTTAATCTAAACCTTAAGATTTCTTTGCTTCAATTTTGCACATGAAATTCAGCCATGTGACCATGGAAAATTCTCACCGAATACGTAGGCATTGGCATTTTCTCTCACTTATAGTGCTGCATTTGTATCCCGGTCTTTATAATGACTAACCATTAAGAACCTTTAGTTTTTCAGCTCGGCTCCGTCAACCTTCCTGCCTGAACGCATATCCTGATCTCCATCCTGCCCCGAGGCGACACACTCGGCAAGAAATGGAAAGGTGAAACAATGCTCGCACTCACCGTCTGTCCCGGGGGCTCCTGTGTGCTGCGGATTTGGAGTCATGCCCTTGCTTGGTCCGGGGCCTCCGCGGCGTGCAGACCGGCGACTTGCCTGTGACGGTCGGCCGGAGTAGGGGTGTCGGCGTCGCCCCTGGTGGCGGGCGGAGAGGGGTCGGCTGAAGAGGCCGTTGTGCGGTTGTGCCGGTGGCGACTGACCGGGCCTGGTCTGGCGGCTTGGGGGCCCTGTGGTAGGGCGCGGCCCGCCTCGGATGGGGGTAGACCGTGCAGGAGGCAGGCCCCCCCTTTGTTGCCCTGTCCGGCCATCTTGAAGCCCTTTGCCCGGATTCGGTGGCCGGTGTCCATGGGACGGTGGCGCCGGCGGTCCCCAATTTTGGTGGCTCTCTTTTCTGCACCCAGGTTGCCATTTCTGGGGCTCGAGGGGGCTCCAGCGGTGGGCCTTGCTTGAGAGCCCACTCCAGAAGTTGAGGCGCGGAGAGTCACGGCTGAACTTGCAAGATGGCGACCGGCGCCCTGAGTCATGGATCTGCTCGGGGCGGCGAACCTGGGTCGCTGAAGTGCACGAGGGCCGAGTTCTGTGAGCGTGAGCCCACGATTGGTGATGTCCTTGACGCCCTATATTCTTTACGCGAGGCCATGGTCTTCGGCGCTGTTGTGCAAGATTATAGGTCTGCCGCCATGTCTGATGGGCCGTCCCTGTCTGCCGCCATGTCTGATGGGCCGTCCCTCATGAACGCGGCTCGACTCCGAGTGTGTGCTGCCTCGTCCCCCTCGGCTGCTGCGAGGAGTGCTGCCGCCGTGCATCTACAAGACTGTACACCTGAGGCACCGAATCTCCAGGTAGCTTTGACTGTGGCGGGCGTGGGCGGGGGCCCCAAGTCGGGGCCCGCTCATGTCCGACTGACTGGGGAGCAAGGTGGATGTTCGATTCGAACTGCTTTGGTGTGGTCCCGCTGTTACCTTGCGGGGGAGACCTCGCTTTTTTGGGCGGCGAGACTGCACCCTGACTGTTTGCTGCTCCTGATGTTGCTATTGGACACTCTAGACTGCCGCAGCCATTGCTTGCTTTGCTGTTTGATACTGGGGTCCTCTGGTTTACGCCCTTGGCCTGCTTTGTTACGATCCTGTGTCCATTCCACCTCGAACTATTTGCTGCCCACTACTCTATTGCGTATGAAAGCTATGATCAGGAGAGGACAGGGGTGAGCCGAAATGGACCCGGCGGATTACTGGTTAACGGATGGAGATGAGGAATGCTCGCAGCCGAGACAATATGGCCGATTCCTTTGACTGTTTCTGATACTTGAGGTTGTGTCGATCTCGCTCTGCTGTGGGTTTCATCTGTGTGAAGGCGGGAGGTAGGGGCCGAATGATTCGATTACGGATCTCCTCTCCCACTGGTTTCTTTTCCTCCCTTTTCCTGTTTTTGTTTCTTTTCTTACTTTCTACTCTTCCTATATTTCGGGTTCTATTTAGGGCGACAGGCACGCTGCTGGGGGGGTAGGCCGTAGCCTTCTGTAGGGGTGCAGGGTGGGGTGGGTGGGATGAGGTCTCTTTACTGTTCGTTTTTCTTTCAGTTCTATGGCTCTTTTGTATCCCTTTATCGGGACGCTGTGTCTGTGCGTGTCTCCCATGGCGTGATAGCTGGTGGGGAAGGGGATGACTTGCTTGCTTCTACGGTACTGATTGCACATATATCACGACTTGCACGCCCTGACCCCGATAGCGGGTCTCTTAGTCCTGCACGCTTTTATCGTTGTGGGGCGCGTGCAGTAGCGCGGCGTTCTTTCTTTCCCTCTTTCTGATATTCTTTCCTCCCTTCCTCCCCTCTTTTTCTATTTATTTGGGTTAGTATAGTGGATGCATATACTTACGCTGCTGCTCTGGTTCCTCTGTTATGTACTAGCATACATTTAGGTGGTCGACGGGTGCGTGCTGGGCCGCGGTGGGGACTGTTTTGAACTGGGGTGTCTATAAGTTGATTCCTGTTAGCCGCTGCTGATACCCGTTTCTATCGATGCCCTTCTGTTTTGATGCTTGAAATGTGGCCCGCCATGGGAACTTAGATGACTAAAAAGTTGCACCTGATCCTGCTATACTTCCTATTATATTATAAAATTAACCTTCTCTAATCCTGCTTCCAGTGGTTATATTCAGCCCTTTAATGTTGGATCGCTTGCTTGTACAACGCTGAGCGACTGCTGGGAAATTTCATTATTGTTTCATGTGCTTTCATAATGTGTCGTGGCCGGCCTGATTGGTTGTAGGCCCGTATATGTATGCCTTCATCTGCACAATAAAGGTTTTCAAAAAAAAAAAAAAAAAGAACCTTTAGTTTTGGATGTTTTTGTGCTTTTGCATTTTTTTTCTCCTGTTTCATCCTTTTGAATGTACGCTCATATGCACAAAATGATTTAGCGGTTGCAAACTTTGTGATTCACAAAATAAAAGGGATTGTATTTCCATATTCATTAAACACCTATTGCGATTTAGAAAAACCTTCCAAATCACAAAAGAGTTTGAAAACCATTGAAAAATTACCAACACCTTAAAGTGGGTGTAATAACTTATTAAAGCAAAAACAGTTTCCCCTTTGTACATTGTCTCGGGCAGCCTTGGGGCAGCTGGCAGTGGTCCTTTTGCGAATGCAAACTCAGGAATGGAGCCTGCTCTTCTTTGCACGTTACAATTCCTGTGTTTGTAGCAAATTACTGGGGTAGGGTCGCAAATAGTGACCTGCCTAATCACTATTTCTTAGGTGGGTGATTTTGCGACCCCTGTGACTGGACATTTCGTCACACAACCTTTTAGTACATAGGTTGCATTGCAGAATTACAAACAGGCATAAAGATGGTGTGCATTTCCCACCCACTATTTGCGATCTGTCTGTTAGGACACTGGGCCGCTAGTCATTTAACACACTTTTTTAGTACACAGGTTGAACACTGTTGCCCATTTTTAGGAGAGAGGGGTCCATCCTATTGGCTGCATCCGCTGTATCTTTCACAGTTACTGATACATTGCAAGTGCTAGCAACCATGACTATATCAATCTTTCCCTTTTCATTTAAGACCAGCGCCTTCCCGTCTGTATTATTACTGTTATGAATAGCAATTATTTTCCTGACAGATGTTCTGAAATGTGCCTTATATAGTATTTAACATCACTCACATCTTGGTGTATTCGTCTACCTTTAAAATACGAGGTGTGTGTATGAATTCTAATAATGTGAGTAATACCTCCATCATCTAGGCTTTCGATCTATACCTGTTACCGTTGTTGAAATAGTATTCGAAATGCAAAGCATTGTTTTGTTCAATTGCTTAAGTCATTTCAGTGGCGTTGACAGTTATTAACTCAGAGTGGTCATGTGGGTGGATAATTCTGTATCATTAAGTGCAAGCTGAAATATCTCCTGTGGTGCATTGAACCTGTTGCAATCAATTGGGCCGAATAACTCTCGGGCGGGACTTCCTTGCTTCAGAGAAATAATGTTTATCAGAGGATCTGGGTTAACATGGCACAGTAATTAACAGACTTCTTTATGAATCATTTCAACTTAATTACTTAAGTCCAGACTTTTCTGGCTTCCGATAGCCACTGGATTTTTGCTCATTCTGAATGGGTGATGGCTTTGCAGCTCCTTTGTTTGTACTGTTTGTTGTTTGTGTTCTCATGCACCATAGAATTGGCAACGTGTACTTTCCCATGCCAAAGATGCCCTGTGCAATACCCCTGCTTACCTTGGTCTCCTTCTCAGCAGCAACACCATCATAAAAGTTATTTGGGAAAGTTTCTGACTTCTGTGTTTCAGGGTATCCTGCTCACTTACTCATCCCTTCTCGCATGTAGGCTCTAGCCTTGCCAGAGTTGATATCTGTTAGACCTGTAAGCCTTAGGGTGGTCTCCCCCCAACATTTTTGCCTTCACCCCTCCTACGTTTGCTAATCTCATTTTTGCTGGCCTTAGGTCTCTGTGCATTTTAGGACTCCTAGCTAGTGCTAAAGTGCCTGTGCTCTGTCACCTAAACATGTTAGAAGTGGCTTATACCCAATTGACATACTTAATTTACTTATAATTCCCTAGTAAAATGGTGCCACATGTACTGATGGCCTGTAAATTAAATGCTGCTAGCGAACCTGCTGCACTGATTTTGCCACCCGCTTAAGTAGCCTTTCTAAATATGTCTCAGGCCTGCCATTGGAGCCAGTGGACACTGCCATTTTGACCTGGCAAGATAAACCTCTTGCACAGGCCAAAACCTTCCTTTTTAATACATGTAAGTCTCCTCCAAGGTAGGCCCTACACAGCCCAGAGGGTTGGGTGCTATGTATTTAAAATGTGGGACATGTACCTTTAAGTTTGTTCATGTCTTGGCTGTGGAAAGCTCTTATATTCATTCTTCACTACTGCAAGGCCTACCTCTTTGATAGGGCAACATTAGATTAACTTATTACATTTAATAAGCGATAACTTTCAATTGGGAGCAGGTATACACATTGAGTTTGGTGTCTAAAGAATTGTAATTAAATTACCTCTTTAATGAGAAAGTACATTTGTAATCGCTATTCTGAAAATACCACTTTGAGAAAGCTGGTATTTTCTTGTCCCAACCATTTGGTGTCTGCTGCCTGTATCCTGAGTAACATAACTAAGTGTAGTTGGCAGTTGGTCTTTGTGTATTGGTCTCAGACAGTGAGACAAAGAGAAGCAAGGTTTTTGCACGATGAGTCAATATGTGGGAGGAGTTGTCACCTAGCACACTTGCACATCACAAAGGCTCTGCTGGCACCCTCTCACAAAGCGTTTGACACCAGTCTATTGTGACCCCAGGCAATCTGGGGCCAGGACAGGGAAGCAGGAAATTCCAAGCACTTCTGGGGGTTTAAAACCACTAGAAGCTTCACCTACTTGAGAGTGGACACCAAGTATAAATATTGGACCTCAGACTCCATCTCTTCAGTACACATCTGGACCTGTGAAAAACTCAGAAGAAAGACTGCTGTGCTGCTCTGCTGCATGAAGGACTGCAGGTCCGCTACCCTGCTGTGTTGCCATGCTGCCCTGCTACCCTCCTGCCTGAGTGAAGGACTAGACTTACATCTTGAACCCAGTACCACCAGAGTGACTCCAAGGGCTAGTTGATTGGCCTCCTGATGAAGCCTCAGGGACATTACAGGCTTCCTCTACCTTCACCCAGCACATGGACTCTGCCAGCTATGAGTCCTACCCTCCCAAGTGGTGCCTCCCCAGTCCTGGTTCCTTGAAAGTGGTCCTGAAGGTGCTCTACCAGCCCCAACTGTGGTCCCAGCAGAACCAATGCATCAGAGTCGCAGTGTGATGCATTGCAGAAAAGAAACTCTGCATCTAAATACTGGGCAATGTATCACCTCACCAAACTCCCCATCAGGACTGCTGTGTGGTTCATCCCCAGCACACAGCTTCGCATTACTACCTGCAGCCTTCCAGAAACCACTTCTGTGTGACGCATCCTCAACTCAAACCATCACATCTCAAGATCCACGTTGACAGCATCCTTGACGATGGCGAAGGACTCCGCATCGTGAGCCCTGCAGCTTCTTTGGAACCAACCCGTGTGTGGCGCATCTTGATGCAAGACTTCACAAAGCAAGCCTCTCATTGGCAGCATTCTTGACGATGATGCAAGACCTTGTATGCAGCTTTGCAGCTCGTAGGAATCTCGGCTTTGTGACACATCTTTGATGCAGGACTCCGCATTGCTCCACAGCCAGGATTTAAGGTACTCTTGTTCAGTTGGCCTAACTGGGTCTGGCCTGCGCTCCATCGTGATCAGCCTGAACTTGTGACTTTCACTTTATTACTGTTTGAAGTGCTGCATAAATACTTTACACATTGCCTCTAAATTAAGCCTGACTGCTTTTCGGCCAAGCCACCAGAAGGTTAAGCACAGGCTAATTTGCAGTTTGCTTGTGGCTTCACCCGGAAAAGGATTGTGGCTTCTGCTTGAGTAGGGTTTCACCTCCCCAACCAGTAACCCAAAGCCTTAAATTACCCTTTTGCGTTCATCAATGTCATGTTTCCCCAAGGTGTTTTTTTTCACAGGGCTTTGCCAATGAGGACTGGGTGGATATCAACATTCCATGATTGATACTGGAACATGACATACCTCTCTCTATCCTATATGGTTGTCAAAACCCAGGACCAGTAACCTTCACCCTGGGCTGAGGCTGTTGCAGGATTGATTTAAACTCACCCTCGCCCCTACCCGTCTGCGCCCTCTGCTCCCTGCAGAGTGATACCCGCTAAATTCAGCAATGAAGGGCAATAGGAGGGGATGTTGTCAATGGTTTCCATAGGTGGCAGTTCCGCAGAGTGAGAATTCATCGTAATGATGTCCACAGGAATACTGATTCTTCTGTTGTTGGCTCTACAGCGACTCGCATGTGTACGCAGACACAAGGGTGGAAATGAACGGGGCTGTAGCCTAAGCAATGCTTGAGTTCTTTTCTTTGTTGGCTAGATGTCACTGCTTCCAAACTGGTCTAAGGGTTCTCACACAGCATAGACTTCTGAAAGTTTTTGGTTACCTCAACAGAGTGCTCTAACTGTTGCTTCACAGAACGATGTTGCTTATTGGTTGTTTTTGTGGTGTTTGCTCATAGATTTATAGATGTAGGGATGTCACTGAACAAGTTCTATAATCATAATGAGGGACAAAGGAATGCAGTAGTGTGATCATCTTTTTAGTTCTCTGTACACAACATGTAGTGGTATCCATAGAGTTCCTGCAAAGCTTGGATTTGTATCTGGTGTTGGTTACTTCCCCACGGTGCTCGAGGTGTTTCTCTACAGACCGATGTTAAATAATAATTATTTTAATGCTGCTTGTTTACAAGTTGGCTACAGTAGTTGGCTAATTTACGACAATGTTCGTGCTGTTCCTTCAAAGTCTTGTAAAACTACTTGTACAATAACCCTGTCCCTCGTTTCAGTGTTAGTTCCACTGGCACTCGAGGTTTTGTGATTAGGTGGGTATGCTGCAATGGTGTTGTACAGTGGCATTACTTGTTGTCATTTATGCTGAGCCTAGCTGCATTCATGTCAATATCATTAGTGAATTAGCGGAGGTCTTAGCAGGTGACTGTGATTTGCACAAGCTGACTTTATCCTCTTGTCCTTTTACAGGGTGTACACTATTTGGTCTTGAGGATGGGACTCTGGAGTTTTCCTGAGATGACACTGTGCGTTCCAAAGGCATTAGCAGTGAGGTGGAGAGCTCTGTGGTTTCTGGAGTCCCAGCTAACATGCAAGGCAGGGAGAGATGGAATGGCTGGACTGGTTCTTCTGACAGACTGGGAGCCAAGCAGAGAACAATGGTCAGAGCATGGTTTAATAATGAAGGTACCCAAAATAGCCGTCTTTCTCCAGCAAGAGCTCCAACTTTCACACTAGTCTCACAGACTTAGTGCCTTATTATGGGTTTGGCAGTGCGGGAGCACGACCGCCCGCTCCCGCACCACCAAACCCATGTTTGAACTGCATGCTAGATTAGCAGTTTTCTTCTGTCTGGCAAGTGGTTCTTTGGTGTTCCTACAGCGGTGTTTATGAAAAAGCACTGCAATGGGAACGTCAAGATCAGTACCTGCATGGCATGGACTGCTGCAGTCCATGCCTTGCATGTACTGGGATGCATGCACACAGAGGGGCACAACATGTGCCCCATTGTATGCACCCCATGGCACAGAGGCACTAAGGGGGTCCTGTGAGGCCCTCAATGTTTCTTCTATCCAACACATCTTTAATGGCCGTCGCATGCGCCATGAAAACTGTGGCGGTGAGGAAACTCATAATATGCTTGGTGGGCCGCAGCGGTCCACCAAGCATATTGTGACCTCAAGACTGCCGCGCCACCACCAGGAATGTTCCGGTGGTCCCAGGGTGGCCCAACCACCATGGTTGGAAGACCACCACCAGTGCGCTCACATGAGTCTGGTCGCTCGTGGACCACCAGACTTGTAATAAGCCCCTAAGGGAAATCTTGTCAAGATGACCAGTACACTGAGCCCACCTTGGAGGGAAGCAGCGGGACAGGGTTTGGGTGTTGTACTCCACAACACCCAATGGGTGCAATGGGTAAAAAGGCTATGCAGACACTGTTCCATGAACAGTCATTGCCTGCTGGGACCCAGGAATTTATGGGTATTGGCTGCTGGGGCTTTGGAAGGAATAGTACTATTTTGCAGTCGTCCTTCCTCACAATCTATTGGGGGAGGTAAAAAGGGGGAGGGTGAATGGGGTCACTCAGAGAGTTGGCCAAGTAAGTGGACAGAATGCACAGACTGTGACAATTGCTTATTTTCTTGTCACTTCCGGGTTACTTGAAGCTGCACTGTGAAAGGAATTCCTTAGATCAGCTTTGGAACATCTCAGAATTTTTTGTTCTGACTTTATTTGTGTCTACTGATGATGTCCCTGGCTCCTGCCATTTTGACTTCTTTTATCAGTATTAACAACTTCTTGAGTGATTCCTGCGGTATTAATGATCTCCTGCATGCTCTTACAACATAGAGTTTGGTGGTACAGAGCTTTTTTTTCTGGCATTTAACAAGGTTTTACTCTTTTTTTAGTTCAGTAATTTTATTAGGATTAAAAAAGGTAAAAGCAGATAGGTACAGTTCATAATGATACCAAAATAAGGTTTTACTCTTAATGAACCACGTCAGATTTCTATATCCCTCTCTCTGTTCTGTTTTGAATCACAAAGAAAAGAAAGAACATCTGTGCCATCTGGCCCTTGACCATGAATGTAAGAGACTTCATCTGTCGTGACAGAGCCCATACAGTATACTTTATAAACTATGGCAACCAGGATAGAAACAATCCAGAAATGTATTGCCACATGCTGAGAGAAGATGCCTGCACTTGGGAAACAAATGATATGTACTTTCTGAAGAAGGATCACCGCTTTGGTGGTCTTTGTTTGGAAGCAATAGAAGGGAAGACACATCCACCATACCAGCAGAGCAATCACACTTCCATCAGTTGCAGCTCATGCCATAGTGGAAACATGTCTACTGAAAAAGATGACAATTTTCAATCCAGAGAGTTGGCAATTGCTTGGGTGGTATAGGTGTTGCAATATGGCGATCAACCTACTGATGTTTTAATGAGTCTGTTAGTTTCTATTGGTCCGTACTAATAAAGTGACACCATCAAGAAGAGGTAGCTGCTCAGATTTTACCTACCTTTTTACATCTGCAGGATGTAAGAGCAATGTTAAGCAGGAACTATCGCCTATACAAAGCAAGTCCCTGTAGGTGGAAGTCCTGCTCTGGGTGTGAAGGGTCAGTGGAATAAGGCACACCTAGAATTAGAAAAACAACCAGTGGATGACCATCATTGGCCGGCCAATGAGAGTGTGGCACCACCTCGCTTAGCAAAATGTGATGGTAAGACATTACTTAATTTTGTCTAGCACACATTTAGTTTGTACTTAAACCGCTACTGTGTTGAGTTGTTTGGAGCATACTGTGTTTACTTAACCAGAATATTTTAGAGTGAGTTTGGAATTTATTTTTTTCAACTTCTTCATTTTTAAATTGTCGAAGAGCACTGAAAAGGCAATAACTGCTTGGAAGATATTGTGACGAACGGCAAATGTAATCTATCTCATCAATGCTATTTAAAACGTGCGATCCTTTGATGTGACTCTCTGATTCGTAAAACGAAATTAAGGAATTTTATATAATGTACTTCATTTCCAAGCTGCAGGATATGATATCAACGGGTTTCAATTATGCCACATAACGTTTCAGCAAATTAATTCCCCCAAAAAGGGAGAAAGCCAGGAATACTTATATGTATGAAGAAGAGTACCGTGTTTATTTTGTATGCAGCATTTTTCTCATTTTAGATGCAGTAGGGAGTAGGTAATGTGTTCAGTGAGAATCTGTGAGAACAGCAATGGAAGTAAGCAAAAATGTGAATAAGATTTTTGGGACATCATCAAAGAAGACAGTTCGTAGAAGAAATGAAATTGTAAATTGTTGTGTCTTGTAAAGCGCACTGCTACCCGGAGGCCTCGTAGCGCTATAGACCGCTGGGGAACCCGTCCTGGCTTTCCCTGTGAGATAGTCCCTCCTGGGGGTCTCCAAGGTGAAACCAGGCATCCCCGGCGTTTGTGTGGGGCCGTTGTGGAGATGAGGCAAGCTAATGCCCAGAGTTGCCGAGTGTGCTCCCTGGTCGGAGTAGGCACCGATGCGAGAATTATCAGTCCGCTGATCCTGGTCCAAGACCCTGCCGCGTCGGGAATCGAACCCTGGTCCCGGGCCGTTCTCTGCACTCGGGTCTGCCGCCTCTAACCAGTGAGCCACACCTCTCCACTGAGGAGTTGTGGAGGTTATGATGTCACAGAGGGGAACCTGTAGGATCAAAGAAAAATAAACACTCAAGTACAGAGCCTCAAGGATGCACAGCTTTTCTGACAGATGTGTGAGACGCAGAAGCAGCATTTGACGAGTTTGTAAGTTTTTCTAAAGTGCTTTGTCTAACTCATTTGGTTCTCCTACACCAGCAACTAACATGCTTGTTAACAAGTGCTACTCCTAAGGATTAGAATACCACAGATGGAGACCAGCTGCAGGGACAGTGGCTGCTGATTGCAGCAAAGCACACCCAAGGACCATTCAAGGACCTACAATGCATCCTGCTCAACACCCGCTCGGTCCACAGACACGCCATCGACCTCTGGAATCTACTAGACACCTTCTCTCCGGACGTCGCCTTCCTAACAGAAACATGGATGAACGCCACATCAGCCCCAGACATCACCATTGCCATCCCGGAAGGCTATAAGATCATTCGCAAGGACCGTACCGGTCACACAGGAGGAGGCATTGCTATCGTCCATAAGAAATCCATCCGCATCTCTACCAGCTCAGACGTCAATCTTGCCAATCACTTCCAGATCCACATCGACCCCAAGACCACACTAAGAGGCACCCTCCTTTACAGGCCACCAGGACCCCGCGCACAATTTAGTGAAGACATCACGGACTTCATCACTCCACACGCGCTGCCCTCCGAGGATTACATCCTTTTAGGAGATCTCAACTTTCACCTCGAAAAGAACAACGACCGCAACACCACCACCCTTTTGGACAACCTCGCCAACCTCGGACTTAAACAACTTGTCACTACCCCCACTCACATCGCAGGTCACACACTCGACCCTATCTTCACCTCCAGCAAACATGTCTCCTTCAACCACACCACAGCTCTCCTTTGGACCGACCACAGCTGCGTTCACTTTACCTACAACAAGCCCACATCCAACAACCACCCCCAACCCACTCTGCAAAGAAACTGGAACAAAATCACCACCAACCAGATCTCCTCATCGCTTCTTCAAAATCCCCCAGCCCACTCCTCAAACCCCGACCAAGCAGCCACGAACCTCACCCGATGGTTATCCAACAGCGCCGACATCCTAGCACCACTGAAAAAACGACAAATCAAACTAGGCAGCAAGAAGGCCTCCTGGTTCAACGATGATCTTAAGAAATCCAAGAAACTCTGTCGCTCCCTTGAGAAGGCCTGGAAAAAAGAACCAACTACCATCACCAAGGATGCCTTCAAAAACGCCACCCGCATACACCACCAATTGATCCGAAATGCCAAGAAAGCCGCTTTCAAGGACCGACTAGATAACAACGCCCACAACAGCAAGGAACTATTCAACATCGTCAAGGAATTTACCAACCCCTCAGCCAACTCCAACGACATCACCCCCTCTCAAGTCCTCTGCGACTCCCTAGCCTCATTCTTCCACAACAAAATTGCAGACATCCACAACAGCTTCGACAACCGACCCGACGACCAACCCACCCAACCCCCTGCAGGACCCCCACCCCCCTTGAACATCCTCAATGACTGGAAGCCAATCTCCACTGAGGACACCATCCGTCTGATGAACTCCATCCACTCAGGATCCCCCACAGACCCATGCCCTCACCACATCTTTAACAAAGCAGACTCAATCATAGCACCGCACCTCCGAGACGTCATCAACTGCTCCCTCAACTCCGCAACCTTCCCGGAAAGCTGGAAACATGCCGAACTCAGCGCCCTCCTGAAGAAACCCACAGCTGACCCCACCGAACTCAAAAACTACCGCCCTATCTCACTCCTTCCATTCCCTGCCAAAGTCATCGAGAAAGCGGTCAACAACCAGCTCGCCGCATTCCTCGAAACCAACAAATCCCTCGACTCCTCACAGTCCGACTTCCGAGCCAAGCACAGCACTGAAACCGCCCTCATCGCAGCAACAGACGACATTAGAACTCTACTGGACAATGGAGACACAGTTGCCCTCATCCTCCTCGACCTCTCCGCAGCCTTCGACACGGTCTGTCATAGCACCCTTTTACAACGCCTCAGAAACGTCGGAATCCAAGGAAAAGCACTGGAATGGATCACCTCGTTCCTCACCGGAAGAACCCAGAGAGTCCGCCTTCCACCATTCAAGTCAGAGGCCACTGAAGTCATCTGCGGCGTACCACAAGGATCTTCACTCAGCCCCACCCTCTTCAACGTATACATGAGCCCCCTCGCGGTCATCGCACGCCAACACAACCTCAACATCATCTCCTACGCCGACGACACTTAACTGATCCTCTCACTCACCAAAGACCCGAACACTGCCAAAACCAACCTGCATGAAGGAATGAAAGAAGTAGCCGAATGGATGAAGCACAGCCGTCTGAAACTAAACTCAGACAAAACAGAAGTCCTCATCCTAGGCACCTCCCCCTCCGCCTGGGATGACTCTTGGTGGCCAGAGGCCCTTGGAAAAGCACCCATCCCGACGGACCACGCACGGAACCTGGGCGTCATCCTGGATTCCTCGCTCTCGATGAACAGGCAAGTCAACGCCGTTTCTTCATCTTGCTTCAACATTCTTCGCATGCTCAAAAAAACATTTCGCTGGATCCCCACCGAAACTAGAAAAACGGTCACCCACGCTCTGGTCACGAGCCGACTGGACTACGGAAACACCCTCTACGCCGGTACCACCGCAAAACTCCAGAAAAAACTCCAACGCATCCAGAACGCTTCAGCCAGGCTCATATTAGACATCCCGCGTAAAGAACACATCTCTGGTCACCTGAAAAACCTCCACTGGCTCCCCGTCAATAAGAGGATTACTTTCCGGCTCCTAACCCACGCACACAAAGCACTCTACGAAATCGGACCCGAATGCCTCAACACACGACTGTCCTTCTATACCCCCTCCCGCCAGCTACGATCCTCCAACCAAGCCCTTGCCACTTTACCTCGCATCAACAAAACCACCATGGGAGGTAGATCCTTCTCCTACCTGGCAGCTAAAACCTGGAACTCACTTCCCACTCACCTTTGCCTTACTCAGAAACACCTAGCATTCAGAAAGCAACTCAAAACGTGGATATTTGACAAGTAATTCCCCACCCTTCTTCAAGCGCCTTGAGACCCTCTGGGTATGTAGCGCGCTATATAAATTTATTGACTTGACTTGACTTGACTTCAAGTCAGTTCAAAATTACTTTATTCGGCATAAAACAACACCATAAAAGTACAGTGTAAAAAAAGCATCACAGAATTTAGCCAGACAAAAAATGCATATACAATCAGCTCATAAATATGGACACATCTCAATAAAATTCATCTTGAGGGACTTGTATAAATTGTCCTGGGTTAGGGTGGGACGGCAAGAATTTATTAACAAGTTACATTTAAAATCTGTCAGGGTTGGAGCACTGGTGAATAATTTGTATATACTAGGGGGTGGGGCACAAGGACCATTCAACCAGCCAGCCATTGTATCGAGCATGGGAACAGATGTTTAGACTTCGGGTGAAGCAAAGATGGTCTGAATCCACCACTTATGTTGTGCCAAGTATCAACAGCTGTGTTGTAAGCTGTCCAGTAAAGGACAGTAGGAAAGCCCCTGTCCCAGCTGTGCCACATGGCTTCACTTTGCGGTTGGCTATCCCTGTGAAGGAGGAATGTAGCGTGTGCAACTCTCCACAAGCAAATACAAGAGTTTCGGTATCCTAGCCAAGTCTTGGTCGCTGGGGGGTAGATTTACGAAACTGTAACACAGAGCAGTGCAGCAACCCACCTTGCTGTGCTGCACTGCATGACAGGTAAAAGGCACGAGTGCGCAGGATTTATGTCAATACGGTGCATTCCTGCCTTTTCCCCTCTGCTGATGCCTTTTTGGCAGCCTAGTGCAACCCAGGCACCCTTGCACCATGGTACCAAGAAGATTTTTTAAAAAGAGTAGGCGAATGGTGTATTTTAAAGCAACTTTGAAAAAACAAGGTGGTTTATAAAGCTATTGTGATCTTGTGGTCCTTGAATTTTTCATTACATTAAAAAACTGCCCCATACCTTACTGCATTAAATATGTTCAACAGGCCAGAACAGAAACTGCACATCTGCTAACGCTATGCTCACAAGAGCAACCGGGATTTCCAAAGTTTACTTCTTGAGCTTGTTATGTCATCATTGCCACCATCCACCTTCAAATGCAGCCATCAGTTACCTGGCTATTTTTGTCCTGAAAAAAAGGTTTCAATTGAAAAGGGCTGAAAAAGCTGCAATCAAAGCAGCACTCAGAAGTACCAGCCTTCTGCAAACAACAGTTTACCCAGGCTACAAGCCATTTGTCACACCGCCACGGTCACACCTGCTGGCTCAAGCTGCATGACGTGCAAACAAAAATCAAAAAGTGATTTCACATTACAGAACTGTGTTTTGCTGTGGGTCAGTGCTGTCGCGTGTACCCCGATTAGGAGTGTCTGCCCACACTACTTACTTCCCGGGGACATAACGTAAATGAAGAAGTGAACAACACCTACATCTTTGCGCCTGCATGACAAATTAGGAGACGCTGGCAGACTACATTACAGACTTACGGAACACAAGCACAATGCATGTCTGCACTCAGCACAACACCATGCAGGCCGAATACACGTCCCGGTCAATGCAACCTCACACACCCACCTCACGGCAGGAGCTAATTCCTCAGCTGTTTACAGATAATCTTTCCAGTCATGGCATATTCACCAACTTCCTCATTACATCATCCAAAAAGGAAAAACAAATAATAAAAGCTTCAGTTCACAGCTCTTTTTTTTGTCCTTTGTGGATGATGAGAAATTTTGTGAATGCTTCTGGACTAAATAGTTCCTCCCTAAATACCCCAAAATGAGCCGACAATGATGGGGGGCAAGAGGAAAAGCAAGCATTTGCAATGCAATAGGTCTCGCATTAGGAAAGTTTGAGCTATTGGTCTTGTAAATGACAATTTTTTTTATTTATGTGTTGGTTTTGAAAATAGTTAAATTAATAGCTTTGTCATTTACAATGCCAATAGTTATAACTTTCGCAAATGTGACACCTATAGCATTTGTAATGCCACATGTTTTGTATTTACGTGACTTAGATGTATTGATATTACAAATAACAATGGCTTTTAATTTTTTAATTAATTAATACTTAAATAAAAGTGATTGTAATTTATAATGGCAATAGCTTAAACTTATGTAAATAACTTTTGTGAAGATTATGTTCAGTGTATTTTATTGTGACGAAAATCCAAGAACAGAAGTGAAATATTAACATCTTTTTGTGACATTTGTAATAAAGCTTGAAACATTGAGAGAACATATTTGAACCAGTTGTTGTTGAATGGTTGCACAGATTAATGCTGTGATGGCGCAAAGTGATGTTGTGGTGGCGACGAGTGATGCTGTGGCGTTCAGTGATGCTGTGGTAGCGCATAGTGATATTGTGGTGTCCCTGAGTGATGCTGTGGTGGCCCTGAGTGATGCTGTGGAGGCCGTGAGTGATGCTGTGGAGGCCGTGAGTGATGCTGTGGAGGCCCTGAGTGTTGCTGTGGAGGCCCTAAGTGATGCTGTGGAGGCCCTGATTGATGCTGTGGTGGCGCATAACGATGCTGTGGTAGCTCATAGTGATGCTGTGGTGTTCCATAGTGATGCTGTACTGTTCCAGAGTGATGCTGTGGTGATGCTGAGTGACGCTGTGGTGGTGCTGAGTGATAATGTGGTGGTGCTGAGTGATGCTGTGGTGGTGCTGAGTGATGCTGTGGTGGCGCTGAGTGATGCTGGGGTGGCGCTGAGTGATGCTGTGGTGGCGCTGAGTGATGCTGGGGTGGCGCTGAGTGATGCTGTGGTGGTGCTGAGTGGTGCTGTGGTGGTGCTGAGTGATGCTGTGGTGGTGCTGTGGTGGTGCTGTGGTGGTGCTGATTGATGCTGTGGTGGTGCTGAGTGGTGCTGTGGTGGTGCTGAGTGCAGCTGTGGTGGTGCTGGGTGGTGCTGCTGAGTGATAATGTGGTGGTGCTGAATGATAATGAGGTGGTGCTGAGTGGTGCTTTGGTGGTGCTGAGTGATGCTGTGGTGGTGCTGAGTGATGCTGGGGTGGTGCTGAGTGATGCTGTGGTGGTGTTAAGAGGTGCTGTGGTAGTCCTGAGAGATGCTGTGGTGGTGCTGAGTGATGCTGTGGTGGTGCTGAGTGGTTCTGTGGTGGTGCTGAGTGATGTTGTGGTGGTGCTGAGTGGTGCTGTGGTGGTACTGAGGGATGCTGTGGTGGTGCTGAGTGATGCTGGTGTGGTGCTGAGTGGTGCTGTGGTGGTACTGAGTGATAATGTGGTGGTGCTGAGTGATAATGTGGTGGTGCTGAGTGGTGCCGTGGTAGTGCTGAGTGGTGCTGAGTGATGCTGAGTGATGCTGTGGTGGTGCTGAGTGGTGCTGTGGTGGTGCTGAGTGATAATGTGGTGTTGCTGAGTGATGCTGGGGTAGCATTGAGTGATGATGTGGTGATGCTGAGTGGTGCTGTGGTGGTGCTGAGTGATGATGTGGTGGTGCTGAGTGGTGCTGTGGTGGTACTGAGTGATAATGTGGTGGTGCTGAGTGATAATGTGGTGGTGCTGAGTGGTGCAGTGGTGGTGCTGAGTGGTGCTGAGTGATGCTGAGTGATGCTGTGGTGGTGCTTAGTGGTGCTGTGGTGGGGCTGAGTGGTGCTGTGGTGGTGCTGAGTGATGCTGTGGTGGTGCTGAGTGGTGCTGTGGTGGTACTGAGTGATAATGTGGTGGTGCTGAGTGATAATGTAGTGGTGCTGAGTGGTGCCGTGGTGGTGCTGAGTGGTGCTGAGTGATGCTGAGTGATGCTGTGGTGGTGCTTAGTGGTGCTGTGGTGGTGCTGAGTGATAATGTGGTGTTGCTGAGTGATGCTGGGGTAGCATTGAGTGATGATGTGGTGATGCTGAGTGGTGCTGTGGTGGTGCTGGGTGATGATGTGGTGGTGCTGAGTGATGCTGGGGTGGTGCTGAGTGATACTGTGGTGGTGCTGAGTGGTGCTGTGATGGTGCTGAGTGATGCTGTGGTGGTGCTGACTGGTGCTGTGGTGGTGCTGAGTGGTGCTGTGGTGGTGCTGAGTGATGCTGTGGTGGTGCTGAGTGGTGCTGTGGTGGTGCTGAGTGATAATGTGGTGGTGCTGACTGGTGCTGTGGTGGTGCTGAGTGGTGCTGTGGTGTTGCTGAGTGATAATGAGGGGATGCTGAGTGATAATGTGGTGGTGCTGAGTGATGCTGGTGTAGCGCTGAGTGATGATGTGGTGATGCTGAGTGGTGCTGTGGTGGCGCTGAGTGATGCTGGGGTGGCACTGAGAGATGCTGTGGTGGTGCTGAGTGGTGCTGTGGTGGTGCTGAGTGATGCTCTGGTGGTGCTGAGTGGTGCTGTGGTAGTGCTGAGTGATACTGGGGTGGCACTGAGTGATGCTGTGGTGGTGCTGAGTGGTGCTGTTGTGGTGCTGATTGATGCTGTGGTGGTGCTGTGTGACTTCTTGCAGTGATCATTTCGATGTGGCCAATTGCACTCTCATATCGGAGCGCCTACAGAAATTCATAGGACTTGGCACTATTGTGATCCCAGTATGAATAGTTTTCAAAATTGCATTTTCATGACATTTAAAGCATACAAAGCATACAAAGCATACATCTTATGAGAGTTATCACCGGACGTGTTTTTCAGGTCGCTGATCACCAATGGTATGACATTTACATTTTTCATGCTACAATGCAAGCAATCGCGGCACCGCATTCGGAGGGTGGGCCCACAAAACAGATTAGTTAAACTGGGAAAACGTACTTTATTCATAATTGGAACACGAACACGTTTGTTTAGTTGAAGTCGTCCCAATGTTTTGAAACTTAGGCGAACTCGCATTCTAATAGCAAGTGTCAACATGAACAGGCTTGTTTTGAAGATGTAGTCCCCAAATTTGAGATTCCATGACAAAGAGGGGCTGTGAAGGAGAGAGAGGCGACAGGCAGAGGCCACATGTGGCGGACATCAAAGGAAGGGTGGGAGGGGAAAAAAAATGATTAGTGAGCGAGAAAAGCCAGAAACACCAGGGGGGGCGGGAAGCAGATTGCCTTCAAGCTTTCAAGCCTTTGAAGACACATGCCAGACAAATGCCAGCGGGTCGCGCACCTCATGCACTGTCGGAAGCAAGCCCCTTTTACAAAAGCTCTCGCGTGTGACATGGCCAGCGAGTGGGAGGGAGTAAAGGGAGTGAGGGGGAGCAGAAGCCTTTGATGGTGGTGTGCGAGGCCAAGCGCGCGCCTGGGGAAGCTTCATGCTTGAGTGCACAACATGCACTGCATGAAATCCGGCTGGTTTAAGAGATTTTGGTTCAGTAGTAATAGGTTCCGAGTTATAAATAACTCGACCTAAAAAGTGGTCTTTCATTTCTCACTATATAAGTGAACAATCCAAATAATTTGGGTTGTTAATTTATATAGTGGAAATTATAAAATGACTTGTTTGTTTTACCTCATAGTCAATGTCACCCTACTGCCCGAAGGAAACAGCCACAAAGCGACCGTTGAATATTAAGAGCCGAGTTTTTTTTATCTTACTTTGGCTGCATTGTTCACCCACAGGGTATACCAGAAAGGTGAGATAAGTCGCTCTCAACATGATAACAATTGCGACAACAGCAAATACCTAGCAGTAACACAATAATAATCTCTGAATTATTTTTAGCTTCAATTTGCAACTTGCATACATTTTGTAGAAACCTAATTAACTCTTAAGTTTTATAATCTGACCTGTTGTTTCCCTCTGATCAGGAACTTATTCTGTAAATGTCCCGCTTCTGCGCTCCTTGTGTGCTTGACTAGTAGAGAAGCCTACTTGCATCTCTTGAGCCAATCCAAATGCTCCTCTCTTGCTGTTTAAGTTAGCAAACAACATGAGAGCAGTGCTAGGATTGGTTGGGTTATGCAAACCCAACGCTCCTTAGGAGACCAGAGGGTTTGCAGCTGTGATCACCTGACTCACCACATTGGATGGGTAGAAGAGGCCTCCACTGTTCAATTTCGGCTGGCCAGAGAAAGGCACCTGTCCAACCCCACATGCTCACTTCACTAGAGTGAGTGACCCAGTTGAGTCTGAGACTAAGCCTGCTGTCAATTAAGCCCTTCCCTGCCTACCATCATTCATGCTGAAAGGCACATGCGGGCCCACGGTTAAAATAAAAGCACGCCACGGCTGGGGGAATAAAAACAAGTTTATTCTCGAACATTTTATATGGGGGCAATAAATACGAGAGGGAATCACTCTTATGCTCATATAAAGAAATCGCACCTGAACATTCCTGTTTCGTGCTAAATATCGAATTTCTTTTCTTTACTTTTCTTCTTATCAGTATGGATCTCTCCTTAGATCATATCCCACGAGAGTGCTTTTTCTTACTTTGATATATTTTATTAGAATTGTATCAGCTCATTAATTATGTAATATGTTTTAATGTATCAAGTGCTATAGACTTTCCATAAAAATAAATATAAATGATAGAATGCAACCCTTCAGCTAGTCCAAGAAACGCCTAGACATGGCAGAGTTTTTTTTAGATGTTACTAACACTGTGGATCATTTAAGGTTTTGTGGAGTGAGGTGTGAAACATTCAGAGACAGAGGAACCAATGGGTTTCAGACAGCATAGGCTCATCTCGTGCGCTGTCAGAAATCCTTGACCGAATCAATCATCCACCACAGGACTGATGATTCATTACCTCCTTGTTAGACTTCCTCGCCACATGACTAACAAAGTGAGCTTCAGCTCTACACCAGAACCCTCCAAAGCAAAAAGTCAGCCTCCCATGCCTCCCATCCCTTCCCAAAATGGCCGACAGGTTCTCCAGAGCATTTTCCATCAGGTAAGTTGGGCAGAGGTTCTGCTCCAGCAGGTCCCAGGTCCCAGGGCCCTGGTGTGGAGGCCCTGCTCGAGCGGGCTCGGGCGCTGGTTCCCACACCTTCTGGCCCTTGCACTGAACTTTGGTTGTTTTACATTGCATGGAAACTCCACACAGGGGACTTGTGCATTCTTGCTTCAGTTGACACGCATTCTATTGAGACCTGGGTGGCGTTGTAATGTGGGTACACTTGCTGTTTTGCTTGTATACACGCTGCGTCCCTGAGTTCAGGCGGCCCTGCTGGGCGGTTTTGCGATGATCAAGCGAATGAACCCGTGCAGTGGAGCTCCCGTTCCGTTGTCTCGCAGCCGGGTGACGGGGCTGCGGCGCGTGCTGCTTTCCGCCCCGGACCCATGAGTGGCGTACAGTCGCCTTCCACTAAGCCGGCTCCATAGGCTGGTTCGCAAACGGAACGTGAATCCATTTTGGGGCTGACAGTCTCTCCAGTGATATCGCTTGTTACACTACAGTGCCGTAACATCTACACCATGGGTGTCCTGACGCAACAGCTTGCAGTGCTCGCTGACTAAAATTAAGGCAGTGTTTTTATTTTTTGCTGTCTTGCACATCCTCAGCTTGTCAAAAATGCACACCTTCACCTAGACGCTTTCAGCACTGGTACACACATTGATTATGCCATAGTGCTCGCAACAAATCCCGGTGAGTTCCCGCACCCCCACGCCTTGGGGTGTTTCTGCCCGGCTTCTACGGGCTCTGGCTGCGCGGGCGGGCTATGCTGGGGAGGCTTACCTTCTTGGCGCGCTTTTCTGTTTGGGGGGTGCTGCCGTTGCCTCCTGGGTCCCGGTCCCAGGGGTTGCCGCGTATTCTCCCGTTCCTATGGCCATCGACTGTAATTAGGGGCCTCCGGTGTTTTCAGTTGGTTCGGGACTTGCACTTGCAGGTTTCTCCCGCTGCATATCTGTTTCCCTGGTTTTTGTTGTGTCTGGGGAGTGCACATGTGCTGTTGGGGGCTCTCGTTTTCTACAGTGCACCTGGTTCCACGTCGTCACCTTTTGGTGGTTATTGTGTGTGTGTCCTGGGGTTTCCGACTCCGGTTATTGCTGTGTGTTTGTGGTTTCCCTTACTCCTTTCTTGGGGGGTGTGGGGTTATTTTTCCCACTCTGCAGGTGTTGAGTTTCCCCTCGTGTTCCTTCATGTTTTGGCCTGCTTCTGTGCGCTGTGCGTAGGTGTGAAGGTGCTGGTAGATAGCCTTTTGGCTAGTGTGGTTGTCCCAGAGGCTGGGGTTGACAGTTTGTATTTTGCCGCTCTGCTTCCCGTGCTTCTGGTCTATCCACTCTAAATTGGTCAGAGCAACCAACGTTGGCCGATCATGACGCTGGGGGACTGGGTTCCAGTCTCGGTACCAGCGCTTACCGTTCCGTGTCTCTGTGCACTTCACTTGTATCTCCCAGTATTTATGGTCATTGTGGGGGTATTCTCTCTCTGCTTTCCACTGTGGAGGCCTGGATTAGTGGGTCTCAGGCTCTTCTCTTGGTGCCACTCAGCTTTTCTTTCGTCTGTGGGTGCTGGTTGTGGGCCTTTGGGTAGCAGCGGTCTTCTGTTCCTCGGTGCCCAGTTTCCTTTCTGGGTGTCCATGCTCGTCAGGTTCCCAGGTTAGGTACCCTGGTACGTGCACTGCTTGATGCGGTGTTGGGCCCTTCTGGGTTATCTCAATCTCCTTTTCCTCTGAGTTCCGTTGGGTGGTACTCAGTTTCTCTTGTTGAGCTGTGTGTTTTGCCATGTATGTGCTGGTTGTTCACACATTCTTGGGCCTTTGGCCCAGAGGGGTGTGTTTTTCCCTTCCCAGGCTTCACTTCTGGCGGTCCTTCCTTCCTGTGAACACCTGTCCCCGCCTGATCTTCAGTGTTGTGCGGGGTCTGTCCTAGTCGGTCCTGTTTGGTTTGGCCTTCGGGGATTAGGGGGCTGTGGGCGCTTGCATGTCTGATGGGGGCGGTCCTTTGTTTGCTCCTGTTCTTCCTTCTCGGGCTGCTTCTGTGTTCTCCGGGTAGGCTTTGGCTTCTGCTCCTGTTCCTGGAGTCTGGCTTTTCTTGCCATGGGCTGCGACGGCGGTGTCCCCTCCTGCTCCATGGCTCGGCGGAAGTCCCTTGCACCCTCCTCCTCATCATGTTGTCACAGTTCTCAGGTGGTGCAAGTGGTGTGTGTTCACTTCTACTTCCTCTTTCGGGGGTTCTGGTGATACCAAATTGCCAGTAGTGTACAATGTTGTATTCCCCACACACGCCCATGCGCAAGTCGTGGCAGGTATTACCTGGTGGTGTTTTTACCGGGTCCAAACTGGAATGGCGTGGTGTGCAAACGTAACCAATGGATCTAGGCCCAGATCTCCGTACTTGTGTGAATGTGGGACGTTGTTCTGCTTTCTGTCCGTTATTTGTTTTTTTTTGCGCTGTCACCCAGAGTGGGATGGGTTTGCCCAGCCGTGGATCCCGTGCTCTCCTTGCCACTGTTTTTCAGCAATCCTGGCTGATTGGGTCGGGTCCCACATGCACTCTGTGGTTGTTTCCCTCCCTTGGGTGGCTGTCCCCCTTCGTCTGGTTTTGTGTGGCCCCCGGCATGTTATGTCTGGGTTGTCTGCCCTGATGGGGTCCTTCCGTAGGGGGGCTTTGGGCTCCTTGTGTCTGGCAGTGCTTGCCCGGTCTGTCCGTTGGGGGTCTCCCCGTCTGGGTGGTCCCGGTGCTCTGTGGGTTTTCCCGACTTCGCCTGTTCCTGTGGGTGTCCCTACTCTTGCCCCGGTGGCTCCCTTCCCGCCCTGTCTGCCAGTATGGCCGGTGGTCTTTGTGTTCTGGACTCCCCTTCCCGGGTTTGGTACGCTTTTTGGCAGATTTCTCATCTGCCTTCTGTTGACCGTTTCTTGGCTTGTTTTTGCCCCTGCCCCTCGATGGCTTCTTGTTGCTCTCCTGGGCGGTTTGTACGCTGCCTCGTTCTCCGGGGGGAGTTTGCGGACTTGCCTCGATCACTTTCTTCTGGTTGGTGTTCCCGGTGCTGTCTTCCTGCCTTCTTTTCTGGCTCACAGATTTGCGCCTGGGCTTGTTGGCCTGGCCAGGATGTTTGTCCTGTTCATGGGGCTCGCATGGGTGCTTCCCGATTCTAGTCCTGTGGATGGTGGCTCTGGGTGATTTTGCTCAGTGGTCCGTGTTGTGCCTCTGTGGGCGCTGGCTCACTTGGGTCTGGGGTTGCCGTATCTGGCCTCGGTTTTTTATTTTATCCCTTGGGGCTTTTTGTTCACGCTGTGCTTGTGATTTTCCGGGGGTGCTGGTTATCCCAGTTCTAATACCTGGTCAGGGCACGGCGCTCCCTGTGCGGATTGGATCCTCTTCTTCTTTGTCCCTGGTTTTGGGGTACTGGGTCATGCCGGCTGGGGTTTGATCCCTGGGGGTATTCACATTTCTGGGTCTTGTTCCGCACGGCTCTTTTGTCTTTCTCGCCTTTGGTAGGTTACTGCCGGTTGCCTTACCCCTGTGTTCGCTCCGGTTCCTGTCGGATCTCTGTTATTTGCCTGGGTAGGTCCTGGGTGCTGGTTGTGTCTATGGCCTCCTCGTGCTCACCTCGGCGGCTCATTTGTTGCATGTGGAATATTGCGGGCGGTTTGCTTGTGCCCTGCGCTGGGCTGTGTCGCTCGTTTGTTGTGCATTTCCCTTCCTTCCGGGTTCGTTATGCTTTCATGTGCATGAGGTCCCCTGGTGAGTGTTCGCCTTCCTGTTTGGGGCTTAGCTTTGGTCCTGGTCCTCTTCGGTGCCCTTGATGGTGGGGTCGCTTTGTTGTGGTTTTCTGCGGCCCTTGGGGTCTGTTTTGGCTTGTGCCTGCTGGGCTATATCGTTGCTGTCACGCTCCCGTCCAGGGATCCTTTGGGCGGATGTGGTCCATCTCCCGCCTGCCTCTCCTTCCTGGTGAGGTTTGGGTGACCTTCGTTTTTGTTGTTCGGGTATGGTGCTGTTTTCCTTTTCTGCACTTCTGTCCATTCTTGCGGCTCCTGCCGGTCTGGGTTGGTTCCATCTGGTTACTCTGTTCTGCCCTTGATTGCCACCAGACCTGGTGGATTTTGTTTTCTTCTCCCCTGCCGGTCTTTGGCTATTGGTGGTCCACTGTGCGGTGTGGATGGGCTTCGGTTGGGCTGTGTCTTGCTGCTGTGGCTTTTTTGTTGGGTCACTGTGGTGGGGTTGCCCTCTGTTTCTTTAGTTCCTATGGACCCCAGTGACTCATGTCCTGTTTGGGTTTTTGATCCCCTCCCGCTTTGGGCTGTCCATTAGGCGGTCTTGGGTTTGGACCGCCTTGCTGCTTTCTTTTCGTGGCCCTGTTTGTAGTTGCTTTTGGCTCCGTGTGGTCTGGTGCTGTGCCTTCTCTGTACTCCTTCGGTCTTTGGTTAGGGCACATTTTTTCTGATGCCACTTCGTGCCTCGGGGTCCGGGTTTTGGGCCCTCCCGGTGTCTTTCTGTCCAGGGCTGGTTCTTCCTGCTTGTGGTTGCCTCTCTCTTGGGTGGTTCTTCCGCTTGTCTGGCCTGTTGGTTTGCCCTCTTCTGTGGGGGTCCCATTTTGGTCCGTTGGTCTCTTGTGAGTTTCCATGAAGCCGCTTGGGTTTGGTATGTGCTCACTTTGATAGTCATGTGGCAAGGAAGACTAACAAGGAGGTAATGCCCGGTTACTTACCGGTAATCTTCATTACTCCGAGTATAGTCTTCCTCGCCACATGAGTTCCCATCCCTCCCTCCCTGTTGGCTTTTGGCTTCATGTTTATGCTTGGTAGTTTTCAGGCTGCTGGTGGGGCCGGCCGGCCTCTTATAGAGGTCAAGGGTGTAATGTGTCGGCCATATTGGGAAGGGATGGCAGGCTGACTTTTTGCTTTGGAGGGTTATGGTGTGGAGCTGAAGCTCACTTTGTTAGTCATGTGGCGAGGAAGACTATACTCGGTGTAATGAAGATTACCGGTAAGTAACCGGCCATTGGTGGTTGATGCCTCACGCTCTTTAAGGTGGGGTATCAGCTACTGATGATTCTTCTTGTCGAGGACTGCCATTTACGTTATGGCAGACCTCGGCAGGAAATTACAACAATATCCTTGATGTACAGGGAGTAATCTTGCTGTATGTAAGAGCCATTTCTATTCAGGTTCAGAAACAAATCCCTGGTTTTAGTGTTTGTTTCTGAAAAGAAAATTAATCCTGGGTTGAAATAGATGCACAGAAGTTTTTGTTCTCAATATTACATTTTGCCAAAGTTCGGGTTTGTAGCAGCACAAAAGCATATTTGTGACTACCTTCGCTCACGAAGTGATGTTTTGATCAAAAATGGTTCAGTAACTTTTTAAAAACTTGTTTTTCCCCGAGATCATGTAGAGAAAGACTCCATATTCACCCTGTTATGACATTTACACTTTCTTTCTGTGCCCTAATTTCTGTCTACTCTCTTCTAAATGTTATTTTGGGTGGGAAGAAAACCTTTGTCTGCAGCATCTCATCACGTTTTGAAAAAACACGTTTTTTAATCTGTGTTTCCTGTTGGATTCACCGATGTTTTTGTCATAGAATCTGTGGCAGGCCCTAATGATCTTATTACCATTGTTGCTTTTAAGTATTGCCTTTGTTGGTGATTGAGGTGGAGGAGCTGGCTGCAGTGCAAGTTCAGGCCAGAGCATGTAGGAAAAGGAAGCAGCATGTTCCAGTGGTATGGTGGGGAATGGGACTCTTCAATGTACACAAAGAATATTTTACATATTCTTTGATTATCACTTCTTATATTTTCAGGTTGTGGCAGGCAGGCGATGGGGTCTCTGGAAGGGTGAGGTCTTTTCCTAGATTCATCAATGTATTTTGTGCACTTTTTGGCGTGAGTGAAATGAGGATGGTTATCATTTGTATGGTGTGGACTGCTTCAAGATGTATTCTAAATTCCTCAAATAGTGTGTTATTTTTTATCTGATTGCTGTGAGGATGAGGTGCCTCTGGGTGAGAAAGGGCAAGAGGAGGCCCTCAACAGCATACCTGTACAGTCCTGTATTTTTCAAGCATGGCTGACATTTTATATACAATGTTCTATTAGCTATGCTGGGCCTGGTGCACCCTTTATCTAATTGTTTTCCTTTCTTTGTTGCTAATCCTTTCTCTTATAAAGGCTGTAAATGTTGGGACTGTCTCTAAATGAAGTTATTCTGCATGTAGCCCACTTCCCATCATCCGATGCTCTTAGTCTACACCTGCCTTGATCCTTTGTCCAAAAAATGTAGCGCACACAGGACAAAATAAAGACACTACTGATCTAGTCACAAAGGCATGTTTGAGTATTCAAAGTAGTACTCTTATAGTACTCTTTTAAATATACTTACATGCTTTTGTGAATTTACATCATCTATGGGAATAAAATAAGAATATTAGCGAATATTCACATATAATTTGCACAAAAAGAAAGGATAGTGTCCTCATTGTATTTTTGATTGGCTGTCTTTGGACAATTTCACAGACGCATTTAGGAGTATGTATAAGAGTACTCCAGTTGTGCGATTAGCCCTATGAAGCCTAGTTTTGCTTCCCTGGAGCAAGAGGTTTGCCTTCTGAGAGCTACCTGCTGTACTATCATGACGCAATGTGGAACTATTTCTTGAATACGTTTGCAGGACAGCCACAAAAAATATACATAAAGGGGCCGATTTTGAAAAACATTTTCATGAGTCCAGGAAGTAGTACTACAGGAATACTCTTTCACATACTCTTAAATGCCTTTATGAATCAATCCTCAAGTGTTCAACTCCCAATTAGTAAAAGTCCGAAAAAGGCACTGTATTTTCTATTTGTTCTGATTATATAATAATCATTTTTAATATTATTACATATGAACATTCTCTGAATATTCCTATTTTATTCCCATATACGACATTTTGGTGCCAATTCTTAAAGGCATCTAAGAATATGTAAAGGATTACTACAAGACTAATACTTTACAGGGGGAGGAGCCAAGCTCGACATCGTGATGGCCGCACGGTAGCTCGGCTCCGCCGGCCTCCCAGCCCAAACTCGATTATCCTGGCACTCATCCTGCCCAAAAAAGATAACAATTTATATGCAAAGTTCTGCAGTCACTCATCATCCATCCTGGTGGATCCGGCGCTCAGTGGGTCCGCAGCGGCGTCCTCCCGGAAAGTGCGGCCTCTTCGGGGTGGAGACCGGGGCCTTGCCTTCTGCGAGTTGCCGGCGAGACGGTGTCGGCGGCGGCCTCGGGTGGAGGTTTGAGGCCGGCCGGAAGATGCTGATGTGCGAAGAGCCCGGAAGCAAATGAACGTGCCTGGGACTACCGTCCGGTGTTCCAGAGGTGGTGTGCGGCAAGCTGTGTGTGGGGGACGCCGTGTTAGTGGCTCCCCCCTTTGCTGTCGTCCGGCCATTCCGGACTCCATCGCTTGGTGGCGGAGAGTGTTTCCAGCGGAGCGGTGGCACCGGCGGGTCCCCCTCTTCTGGTGTTCATTATTTCAGCACCGTGGGTACTGTCTGTGCGTTTGAGGGGGATCCCGCGGGGACCCTGCGGGTGAGCCCCCCCCGGGTGTTGGTTTCGGAGAGACGACGCAACAGTTGCAAAATGGCGGCTGATGCCATGTCCTGTGGAATGCCTCGGGATGCCGATTCCTTGCCTTTGTGGTCCGCTTGGGCCTGTTCTGATGAGCGCGAACCCACGATTGGTGACGTCCTGGAGGCGCTGAAGATTTGGCAGTTGGCCTTGGCCCAAGATTCTAGTGTACAAGACGAGGTGATGGCCGCCATAGCTCCCGGGTCGTCCCTTGGGGACCCGGATGGACCCGAGGTGGTCGTTGTTTGTTTCCCGCTTTCTGGTGGGTGTAGCGACGGTCCGATACGTAAGCGGGTGGAACTGCTGGTGATCATTGACACTGGTATGCATGACTGCCGTGAACAGCTCCTGCTTTGCCATTGGCAGGGGAGATCTCCTGGGTTGCTCCCATTGATTGTCCAGCGACTTTTCCACAGCCTTTTCTCATCGCCTTGCTCTGTGCTCACTGCATCGACGTACATCGTGGCGTTCGTTAAGAAAGGAGTAGGATGAGCCCGGTTCTTACTCCGGAGGACTACTATTCAGTTCACAGAGATATGGACTGCCCCAAATTGTGATAATTTGTTGATTCTTTCATATTCACTGATATCCGAAAACTAGCCAGTTTCGTTTTGGGCCGCGCTCATGGTTTATGTGGGCGGGGGGCGGGGGCGCGCTTCCTGCTACATGGTTCCTCTCCCCAGGCTCTTCTTTTTCTCTTTCTCTTTCTTTTTCTCTGTACCATCTCATTCTATATTTCGGGTTCATAATTAGGGCGACAGGCACGCTGCTGGGGGGGTAGGCCGTAGCCTTCTGCAGGGGTGCAGGGTGGGGTGGGTGGATTAGGGTCTATTAGATAGTTATTTGTTTCTATGGCTCTTTTGTGTCCTTTCCTTGGGTCTCCACGACTGTGCGTATCCCCGCGGGGTGAGTTACTGGGGGTGAGGATTAGGTATTTGATGTGATATGGTACCCTCGGCTTTGTTTATCCTGAATTAGTTGCCCCGCCCCCAAGCACGTTTGCCAGTCTCTTTATTGATCGCCAATACCGCCGTGGGGCGGGTACAGTAACGTGGATTCCCCCTATTCCCTCCTTTCTTTTTATTTTTCCTTTAGTATTTTTTGTTTTCTTATCTCCCGGGCTGGGTTGTATAATGATTGCAACTTTATCTG
Organism: Lissotriton vulgaris; assembly: GCF_964263255.1. NCBI lineage: Eukaryota > Metazoa > Chordata > Amphibia > Caudata > Salamandridae > Lissotriton > Lissotriton vulgaris. The sequence continues at coordinate 354,581,440 of NC_141696.1, read as the reverse complement.
TCTCCCTGATGGTTTTTACTATTATGGGAACGCTGTTCAGTTTGTCCCTGGGTACGTGAGGTTGCGAGTGGACACTACCAACGAGGACTGTAAGTGAACCTATGGTTTGCATGATTTGGACCTTTCTGATTACTGATCTGTAGATTTACTATTATGATGTAATTGGTTTTGTTCCCCGACACGTACACCAGGTCGCTATTTATACGACTGATCCTTTATTCTTTCAATATATAAAAATTAACCTCCTTTGATCCTATGTCGAGTGGTTCCATTTAGTTAGCAAAATGGACTTGCAGCGTTAGGTAATATCGTCTAACCACTCCATGCCTTTAATTGATAATGGTGCTTTCCAGTCTTGTTCCGTGGCCGGCCCCTGGGTTGTAGGCCCGTATTTGTATGCATCCATTTACTCAAATAAAGGTTTTCAAAAATTAAAAAAAAAAAAAGACTAATACTTTACAAACTCCAAAATGCCTTTGGCATTAGGCCTCATAGCTGGTATGTACGTTTATGCTAATATTTGTAGAGTTTTATCTAGCTTAGGAGCAATGGACAGGTTAAAAAGGGGCATGGCTCCAGGAAAATACAATCACTGGGGGAATGTCAAATGTAGACAGACTGGTCAAGGGTAGCGCTCCTTGGAGTGGTGTATCTTTAGGTTTTTTCTGATTTTGTAGGAGAAGTGGTGCTGATCTGATTTTGATAGGAATGATTTATCAGATCCTGGGAGCATTAATGAAAAAGGATTGGCTTCTGTTTTTTTCCTTCTTGAAATACATTGGGGCCCATTAGGGTCCACAGACACGACAGGATGACGGGCTGACTTTGTCCCCCCGTCATCCTGTCGTGTCTAGGGACTGCCCGCCATAAGGAAGGGGGTCCCGTTGGGGGCATCAGGAAGCGCCCGCCACAGTGGCGGGCGCATCCTGTATCTTCAGCATTTCGGCGGGCGGTGCTGAATGCACCGCCCGCCGCAATGCTGAAGATACATGCAATGCATTAAAAAGCACAACGTGACAGGCACCGCTCTGTGCCTGCCACGTTGTACTTTGTAATGCTGGAGGGTACCATAGGTACTCCCCATGTGCACCCCCCATATGCATATGAATGCACATTTTATTGGAACTGGAAAAAAGCCATATGGTTGAATTTTAATTCATTTAATTCTACCTTTTCCGTGGGGGCATCTAACTAAGCCCATGCTAATATGGCTGGCGGTGTCTCATAGACACCGCCACCACATTAAACCTTTTCCGCCCCGGCCGCAAGGCGACCGGGGCGGAAAAGCGGCGGAAGGTCTTTCCGTCCGCCGCGGTCCCCCCGCTATCCTATTATGGCGGGGGGAATTTAGGTGCGGATGGCAGACGGATTGTTCCCGCCAGGCTGGCTGTGGCTACCTCCAGCCTGGCGGGAGCAAAGGCCCGCCATCCTCATGGGCCCCATTGTCTTCAGTTTGACAATATCCTGCTTGTAGTCTGGGCTTGTCCTCCAGACTGGCTAGTTTTTTTGACAAGTAAGCTGGGGTCTTTTTTGTTGAGGGCTTTAACAATGAAGCATCTGTTTTCGAAGACTGTCTAGACTGGAGTGGGGAGTCTATGTAGACTTTTTAATGTGGTGGGGATGTGGGTGATTTTCTCCAAAGCCTTGATGAGCAATGATGTTGCAAGTAGGATACATTTCAAGGCTAATACAGTTGTTTTGAGAAGTCCACTGAGGAGGATGTGCCTCCATCTAAAGTGGTATTGAGAGGAAAATGACTCCAGGTTTCTCTAAACTGTGCTGGTGTCCCTGATGATGTGTTGCTTGAATGAGAGGTCTGTCTCGAGGGTAAATCCCAGAGATTTGGAATGGTCTGCAAACTGGGGTGTTAAGCCTGGCAGATTTAAGTTGAAGAGCCAGACTTGGTTTTTGAGTGCTGTTGAAAAACAGGCGGAGTTCACTCTTTACGTGGTTTGTTGTCAGGAAGTTAGTTGACATCATTCAAGAATAAAGGAGTTCGGGCAGGATTTGAGTCTCTGTATGCCAGTGAGTAATTTTAGGTGGAATTAAATGAATTACAATTCAACCATATGGCTTTTTTCCAGTTCCAATAAAAAGTGCATTCATAATTCCCCACACTGTCTCTCATATGGTTGTTGCCTTACAACAAATACTCTAACAATGTAAACATAAAACGTAACATATGAAGTCCAAACTTCTTTTTATCACCCACTACTTGTTTTCAAATGTTAAATTTATCTTCGTGCAGAATACTTCTCACATTCTTACTTAATGCCCAGATTGATATATTTGTAAATGCAAGTCTGGACCATGCACAGACAACTAACAGCCATATTATCAAACCATACAAAAAGCATAAAAGCACCTTAGACTATATGAAGTACATTCCCTTACTACTGGGAGACCCACTGCCTTCTGCAACTCTACCTTAACCCCAGGCCACACTATGCTCAAATCACCACAAGGAGATATCTGTTGATTGCCACTAGACGAGCCCATCAGTTGGATGCACTATAGCAATGTGATCTACCACATGGCCTGCATCATGCAGCTTGAGCCCAGGCTCTTCTCTCAGACAAGAGTATCCATTTCCTGGCCTTTCTCCTTCCCACAGTACCTGGGGAGGGGGCTTAAGCAAGTAAAAAACACATGAGTGCCATTACGCCCCTCACCAACTTTGGTGTGGCAAAAGGTCATGATCAACTACAGAGAAAAATTTGAAAGCTATCAGAGACCAGGAAGGGAGTGACAGGATGTGGGCATCTGGGTCCAAGACAGAGCCAGGGTCAGGTGAGAAGGAGCGTCGACACAAGACCCAGTAGCCAGCAGGCAGGTAAAGCAACTTTGGGATTTGACATCCAAGGTACAACTGCATTTGCATCTTAATTTGGCACCAGAAACATGCTGAATGGTACCAATTTTAGGTATATTTTGCTTGCAAATTACTTATGTCACCCAACACTGTAATTTCCCAAAATGTCACAATGCCCCCAGGATTTAGTCAGCGATCACAAGATTATGATTGTTGATAAAAGGGGAGTCTGAAGCAAAGCAAGCATTGTAAAGTTTCAAGAGACGTGCCTTCTCATTCACAGTATTCAAAGTAAAAGTGATTTAAATGATGAGATGTCAGTTGTGCACATCAATATATGATCTAAGTGATAAGACTCAAGGTAGTGATTTTGGTAATGGTAGTGATAAGAGAAATAACAGTTGTGTGAGTGTTGTGTGTGGTGCAAATGGTGGGCAAGAGGTTATCGGTGTGATTAATGTGAAAAAGTGTAACTATAATGCACACAAATGGGCAATGCAAGAAGGTTGAGCTGTGTTATGGATTTGTACAACAAGATTATTTCAAGTGATGTGTGTTATATAAATGACATAACTTCTGAGAGTGATGGTAATAATGCGATTGATGTACTTGTGCTATCGGTGAGAGCTCTATGATTGATGTGAGTGGTAAGAACGTAATGAGTGACCTGAGCAACGTGGATGCATGAGTGATGCAAGGGAGCTAAATAGGGTGTAATATGTGAATAGTGTTTTATGTGAGTAGCAAGTGTTGGGAGTAACATGAGTGCTGTGAAATGTATGATTGATTTGAGTGCTCTGAGCGATGTATGTTATGTGGGTGCTATACTTTGTATCAGTGGCCAACGTTGCCTGTGACATGAGCAGTATGTGTGGTATGTGTATTGGATGTATGTTGTTAGCACGCATACTTTTAGCACGCATACCATTAGCACGCAATTTTTACAACGCAAAATCCCTTACAACGCATACCTTTACAACGCAAAACATTACAACGCATATACTATTACAACGCATACCATTACAACGTAAGTATAGGTAAGTATATAATTTTTTTAAATAATGTAATTAATAATAAATAATAATTTAAATAGTTTAATTAATTTAATTAAATTTAATTAAAGAATATGTTAATATATATGTTAAAAATACATGTTAAAAATACCCCTGTACCCCATAACCCAAACCCAGCCCTGAACCCTAAAAATACCCCTGTACCCCATAACCCAAACCCAGCCTTTAACCCTAAAAATACCCCTGTACCCCAAAACCCAAACCCAGCCCTGAAACCTAAAAATACCCCTGTTCCCCAAAACCCAAACCCAACCCTGAAACCTAAAAATACCCATGTACCCCAAAACCCAAACCCAGCCCTGAAACCTAAAAATACCCCTGTACCCCAAAACCCAAACCCTACCCTGAAACCTAAAAATACCCCGGTACCCCAAAACCCAAACCCAGCCCTGAAACCTAAAAATACCCCTGTACCCCAAAACCCAAACCCAACCCTGAAACCTAAAAATACCCCTGTACCCCAAAACCCAAACCCAGCCCTGAAACCTAAAAATACCCCTGTACCCCAAAACCCAAACCCAGCCCTGAAACCTAAAAATACCCCGGTACCCCAAAACCCAAACCCAACCCATAAACCTAAAAATACCCCTGTACCCCAAAACCCAAACCCAGCCCTGAAACCTAAAAATACCCCTATACCCCAAAACCCAAACCCAACCCTGAAACCTAAAAATACCCCTGTACCCCAAAACCCAAACCCAGCCCTGAAACCTAAAAATACCCCTGTACCCCAAAACCCAAACCCAATACTCCTAATAAATGTTTTTTAAAAAAGATAAACTTACCTATACTTACACTGTAATGGTATGCGTTGTAATAGTATCTGCGTTGTAGTGTAATGCGTTGTAAAGGTATTCGTGGTAAAGGGTCCTGCGTTGTAATAGATTCGTTGTAACTGTATTTCGTGCTAAAAGATGCGTGGTAACAGTTACATACCATGTGTATTGTAAGAGGTGTGAATGATGTGAGTTAGTTGCTTGGTGTGAATTATGTGAGTGGTGTGGATGATGTAATCAGGGTAAAAAACATAGACATTGTGCGTGGAGTTCTTGATATCTGTGGCTTATACTATGTGAGTGGTGTACATTATGTCAGTGGTGTAAGCTTTGTAGAAATTCACACATACATACACGCACATGTATCAGCACATACAAAGCATACTTGTTATCACCTACACATGTGGTGTGCATACATGTGGATGTGGCACACATGGAAAAATGCACAGTGCACAAGTGATTACACACACGTACTTGCAAAGTACTCAGACACTCACACACAAACACATGTAGTGCACAGATGCACAAAAGTACTCTTAAGCAGTTTAAAAATGTACACATGCAACTTAGTTGCTATCATGGTGTTGAATTCTCAACACTGCATGCCGGGTCTATGTTGGTGCTACAGAGTGGTGGAAAGAGTATGGTTTAGTTAGGTGGGATTCATTAGTGTGAGTGAGTGATAGTGAGTGGGACCAGATGAAGGAGAGGATTGTTCTGCAGGGACATGAGTGAATTCGACTGATCCTGGGTGTGTGGATATGTAGTGGGTGTTCCAAGTTGTCTTATGTTGTTTATGGGGGTCTTAGCAATGGTACACATTGTGTCTGTAACCAGTCGAGTGTGGGCGTGAATCATAGAAGATGCCATTCTCAGTGGCATGTGGATGGCTCATTGGAGAAGCCCTGCTGGGACTGTCAAGAGTGTCAGATATGTGCAGAACGAGGCTCAGTTCAGGCCTCCTGTGCGAAATCTTCACCAATTATCCTTATGTGAGGGTATAGTGTTAAGTGGTTGGAGGCATCCAGAAACACTTCCGTGATAAGAGCCTGCCCCTCTTTTTGGCATTGCAAAATGTTATAAAAAGGCACAGTTTAGTAGATTAGAGGAGTAGGATGTCACCTTGCAGAAACAGCCCCGCCCCTGACAAGTCGATCTATTCCTTTGATTTTCCATATTTTTTGGTCGAGAAGAACACTGACAAATTGAGGTCTTTCAGGTTTTTGTCAATGTCTTCCCCTTTCTTTTCCAGTGGTCTTGCCCAATCACCTTCCCCCTGTAGAGTCTTGTGATATTTTATGACATAACCCTTTTGACTGCTAAAGGATTTGTTAGAGCTGTGACCTAGGTGTCAGAGGGCAATGCCATGAAAGCTTGTTTTAGAACGGTGAGTTAGTAGTCACACGCAGCAGACTAAAGATGTGTAATACTAAGTTCCGTGTATGGTGTGGTCATTGGCGGGTACCAGGCTGGGAAGACGCTATAAATGGGAACGAGATAGGGAATAAGTAATCTAAAGTTTACGAACTGGTTTCTCAGAGGATTTTACCATGGTCCAAGCAAACAGTTTGTGCATGCCACGTGTTTCGCAGTTGAAGACTGGAACCAATGCTTCATGTACGTGGAGTTAAAGCACAACTCCAGAGGCTGTAGAGCAAACGAAGTCAACAAAAGCGTTGTAAAGAATTTACACTTTGATGGTCGAGAACCTGCCGGTCAATCCATACATAAAGGTACCGCGCTGCCACGCGAGAAAACATTGTGCAATATACAGAGTGTTAATGTTGAAAGCAGATTCAACCTGGTTTATGAAGCGCAGTTCATAGAGCTGTGCCGTAGGTGTCAGAGAGCAATGCTGTAGGAAAGTAGGATCTGCTTTCATGTCTACCCCCACTTTTTGCTTGAAGTCTGTTTTTGACCTAGTCTGACTGGTCATCCTGCTAAACAGGACCACAGCCACTGTGCTTTCTCCCTAAATTGACCATAGAAAGTACTTGTACACATCCACAAATGGCTACTGGTGTACCCTTGTAAGTCCCTATTATATTGTGCTATGGTACCCACGGAAGAGGTACACCAGGAGTCTCCCATGGGCTGCAGCATATATTGTGCCACCCATGGGAGTCCCTTCAAACTGTGACTACAGGCCTGCCATTGCAGCCTGTGTGAGTTGGTGCTTGCACCTCTCATGACAGATATAAGTTTCCTTATATCTGAGGTCACTGCACCTCAAACTTATAAGTCACCCCTATGGCAGGCTCTTTAGACCTGAGGGCAGGGTGTTTGGTTATAAGTCTGAGGGTGCCCCTGCATGAGCAAGACATCCCTACAAACCCCACAGTTGATTCTCCAGACTTTATAAGTGTGGTCTGCCATTTTAATACATACAGTGGACATCAGTCATTACAGGATGTATAACTATATAGTGACTGCACCAAACCCTCTCCTGTTTAGTATAAAACATGTTGGAAGCATACCTCAAAGCTCAATCCAGTTTTGGAAGTATGATTACATGTACTGGGGGGCTTCCTTGACCCCCTGTACTCTGGTTACATCCTTTCAGGGTCTGACAGCAAGTTAGTGCTGCTGCCGGCCACAGGCATCATTCTGCCCTCCTGCTGCTGAGCCAAGCTCAAGCAGGAGAAGGTAGAACACTAGGTTTACTGTCTTGGGGAGGTGTGACCACCTCCCAGACAGGACATAGTGTATTGGGCTGGGGTGGGGGCGTTTTATAGTGCCACCAGGCTGCTTTGAAGGGCGCATTTGGTGTCCTCCTTGCATACTCCAGTTTGAGCTAGTTCAGGGAGTCCTTGACTCCAGCTCTGGTGTGAAACTGTACAAAGAACATGGGAGTATTCGCTCCTCTGTCCAACCCCTCCTCTGGGAGGGACCGTTTAGTTGTTCCAACCATTCCATTAGGGTATTTAAGGACTTACCTGTGGGTGGGCACTCAGGTTCACAGTGGGACAAGACTCAAGCCTAAAACCATGTCACTCTTTGACCATCTGGACACTTGGACTTCGCTGGACTTCACCTGGAACCAAGACTGCATCAAGGAAGACTCCTGCTGCTCCTGGGCTCGGTGTTCTGCAAGTCTTCTTCATTGTCTGTGTCTGTGCTTCTTCCAGGATCTTCCCTAGACATGTGGGCATCAAGGACTCCCAAAGTAATCTCCCTTGGAGTGAAGAGGTCACTCCCCTGCATCTGCAGACACTGCAATGAAGCTGCCCGGTCTGCTGCTCCTGACATCCCATGGATTTCGTAAGGCTCAGCAACACAGGTGTTAGTCCTGCAACTCCCTCGAGGCCTAACCTGTCCCCTTTGCAATTTTGAGGCCAGTATCCCTCTTCAAAATCACTGGTACCAGACCCATGTGCACTGTGTCGACTTAGCTCTGAACTCCAGATATCTTCGGGCTACAAGAAGCTCCACCCTACAGCATACCTTCCTGCCAAGTACTGCATCCTCACCACATCCTCTGCCCCGTGGGTCATGCTTCTTGGTGAGCCTCTCAAGGTCCTCTTGCGACTCCTGTGCCTTTAGCCTGTGGGTCCTCCTGGGGGTCCTCTCCTGCTTCAGAGGGTTCCCCTGCTTGCTCGGGGACTGCACTGACTTCCCTGCTGTTTGTGAGTCCCTTGGACTTTATTGGTCCCAAAGTTGCTCCTTCTTCACTCTCCACAGGAGTTGTGGCTACCAAGGTTAGCTGGTGCTTCTGCCAGATACCGACCACCTAGTCACTGACATCCAACTTTGGAAAGCTTGTGCATGGCTCCTGGTCTTCCTCTGCATCGCCTGGTCCTCACAGCTGCAGTAACAAGGACACTGTCAACTCTTTTGAACCTTATGACATCGGTGGGCATTGCTCTACCATGCCTCCTGGTTACTTCCAAGTGGCATAGACTCTGTCCCCTATGCTTGCAGCTTCGTCAGTTTCAGAATTCACCATTGGATTTCACCGGACCTCTTCACCTTCTTCTCCAGAAGTGTTTTTCTCCAAGTCTTCCATTGTTGTCTAAGAAGGTTTCCAAAGTCTCTTCACGCCTATGCACCTGACTTCGCTGGTGTAGGTAACCTGGTTCCTGGGGCACCCACAGGTAGGATGACTCTCCAACCTTTTGCCCTCCAAGGGAAATCTTCAAGGTCTTCTGGGAAGGGTCCTTCTTCTGCAAAACTGCAACCGCAACTACTCCGTTAACTTCCATTAGTGACGCGGCTGTGCTCCAACTCTGCACACAGCCTCCGTGGGGTTCCTGGTTACTTACCATGGGTAGTTCCTTATGTTCCGGGCTCCTCTGGGTCTTCTGGTCCAAGTCCCGTCCTCCTTTGCAGTTTGCATTCCACTTTCTTAATAAATGGTTTGGTCTCCCCCTGGAGACCACTGTATTTGGTGCTACTCACCTTATTGCAATTGAAGTATTTTTGCTCTATTGTGTTAATAGCTCCGGGTAGGAATGTGTTAGTGAGTGTTGTGTAATAAATTGAAGTATTTTTATATAAACACTGTGTGGTTCTTTTTCCGTTTAACCCTACACTACATGATTAATGGGGGTAGTAATCTATGGATTACGGAGTTTTACAGGTAAGTAAACATAAATAAATAAAACTAATTTTGTTGCGTGCACTGCATCCTCAAATGAGATGCAGTGCGCACAACGATATTCGTTTTATTTATTTATATGTTTACTTACCTGTAAAGCTCCGTAATCCATAGATTACTACCCCCACCCTGCCCCTCCCCCTCCCCACGTCACCACCCGGCAGGTACTCTCGCTACCGACTGTGGCTGTCAAGGACTGGAATTTACCGGTCTATTTAAAATTATATCCTGTGTTTTCAAGAATGTTTGTTGATGTTAGATAAGATGCAAAAGCTGTAAACATCACAGTCTCCTAAATGCATTTTTAATACCACTGCAAACATCAGGTCACAACACATGCACTTCAATAATCGAAAGAGTGTGCGGACCACAAATTTAATTGGAAGTGTAATGCCTTGTCTGCTTTACCTGCAGTATGCATGGAAGCAGCCAGTAATTGTTTACATTTCTAAAAAGAAAAGGCCGCAATTATTTCAACATTGTTTTTGTTTTCAGGCTGACAATGCCAATGCACTGTGTTGGATTTAATTTATTTCAGAATTCATCAGTACATTCTTCTATCCTAAAGCACTTTTATGATGTTAATTCCTGGTGCTTTGTGCTAATACACAAAGGCAAACACTGTCCTTGCAGAAGAAAATGCTCATGAAGATGTATTACTTATAATCTGCCTTGCATGGCAACCCATTGTCATAATAGCATACTGTGGATTCATTTACGTGATTTATACTCAAACCCTTATATTGTTTGGCATTTGCCTCATTGAAAACATACAAAGATCCATAAACTACAACGTGCCTTGCAATTTTAAAGCTGTTCATGATTTTAATTTTAATGAACAAACAACAAAATAAAAAGCAATCGTGAGATATAGCCTTCCGATAGCGACACATCACCACTCACATAAAAACATTGGAATTAGCTGAAGCTAGTACATAGATTAGCAGCCTTGTGGCTGTCAATCACAGTGGGCAACATTGTGACTTGCGATGTTGGGGATTTCCACCATTACACTCTGCCATACGAGAACCACAGGTGTCTCTCTCCACATCTACCTCAAGCCTATTCTAAGTTTGGCTAACAAGAGACAAATGAATGAAGTCCAAACTGTGTTTTATTTTGGCTCTTGTCGGTATCCATCGCGCACACAGGTGGCCAACATTGGTTCGATACTGTGGTTTATGAACAAGGCTATCCTCTCACGCACTAGTCCAGAATTCCGCAGAGGTGGCCATTCCAATATCACTCATTCGTGTGTCTGGGGCATTCCCTCCCAAATGCTGGGCACCAACAAATATTGATATGTGCTGCCAAATAATGCAACTTCCTTATCGATGCCAATGATCCCATTAAAGCCATTCATAAATCCCCAAAAATGTTGAGCAATATTTGAAACCCCATTGTTTCAGACTATGTCCTTGAACCATTACCCTGACGTGTTCATTACTTTACAACCATTGTATTACAGCCGCGGTCGGTAGTGGGAGTACCTGCTGGGCGGTGACGTGGGGAGGGGCAGGGTGGGGGGTATTAATCTATGGATTACGGAGCTTTACAAGTAAGTAAACATATAAATGAATAAAACAAATTTCGTTGCACGCACTGCATCTCATTTGGGGATGCAGTGCACGCAACAAAATTAGTTCACCGACCGCAGCTGTTGTATTACAAAATGTCAGAACCATCATACCTAACAATACCAAGCCTACTACTTAATAGTTACAGAATGACCAAAGGAGGGGCTAAAGGGGTTGGAGAATTAAGGATGGGTCAACTGGTAAGGAGATGTCACTTGACACAACATAATAATTATTGCCACAAGTATTTTGGTAGATAAACAATGCTAAACTTCAATCACTAGGCTTATTACTAAAAATATTCACTGTGCTAGCGCGTTATCTTCGAAAACTACAATGAATAGCTGAAAACGATGTAAGAGACCATGAACAGAAGCTACATGTGTAACTATAAAAATAAATCCACTCTAATGCAAGCACTGAGTGCACATGAAAAGGGAATATCTTCTTAAGTCTTATTGATGTACATGCCACTGTGGGGCCTATTCACAACAGAATGGTGGAGTGCGGTGTTACGTCACAATTGGTAACCCCGCGCTCCATCATTCTGAAAAATCAGGGATGCGCTATATTTACAACAATACGATGTACCCCTGCCTTTTCCCTAGGGCTGGCACTAAATTTAGCTGCCTAGCGCCAACGCAGCACACTTACATCACAGAACAAGGGTGCCTGTGTTGCAGGGAATGCTTGTTCATGTGCAGGAAGGTGTCCCTTCCTGCACATAAACATTTATTAATGGCGATTTGTAACTTCTATGTGTACCGCAGATTGCAGAACACATATAAGTTGCAACTCATCATTATCTAATGATTGTTTATGTTATGTGCAGGAAGGGACACCTTCCTGCACATGAACAATTGCTAATGGTGATTTGCTCTTTCTATGTCTGCTGCAGAATTAGCACACAGCGAAACAGCAAAAACGAGGAGAAATTAATAATTTCTCCTCAGTGCGCCAGTTTAGTCTCAGGTTTTCCATGGCCTTATTTTTGGCACTGCCCCATATTTACATCAACCTTCTAAATAGGGGGACGCGTCAAAAGTCACAAAAATTGACTTAACCCTTTGTAAATATATTCCTGTGTATCTGCTGTGGCCAAGGCACCATGCATGGGAAGTAAGAGAGGTAAGGACCTGCACCCAATTAAATTGAATATATTGGACAAAACCATCACGATTAGAATAATAGGAGGTATTCACTTCAACACAATGACAGGATTATTAGTAACAATGCATGTAGAGGTCGCCTATCTAACACTACTTCGTTTTTTCCATTGAAGTCTTTTCTTGAGTGTGCATACATTGTTTTAATCAAGAATGTATTTTCCTTTAAGAGAGTTTTACTGTCAGTCAACAAAAATAGGCAAGTATAGGCGCAACCTTACTCGCCCACTCTGCTGATATATTTTTACAAACTCTTGGTGACAAAATGAGAGCTTATATACAGGACACAGCCAGCAATTTTCATTTCAGCAAAAAGAGACAAGTGGGGGGGTGGGGGCACATTTGCCCATGTCTGGCACACCTGTACTTTGCTAATTTTGAGAATACATTTGTTTGTTCTTCCTCTAGTTTGGTTTAACTCAAGTTTCTAACAGGGCTCTCTATGTAGACAACATTTTATAAATGTACTAGACACATGCCAGGGTTCTTTGAAAACATTGGTAGGTTAAACAGCTACAACTACAATGTATGCCTATTTATATTTTAGCATTACTTCTTTAGCTGTTCTATTAAGGGTTGAGTGTGACAGAAAACCACTTCGGAGCACTAGAACTATGAACAGAGAGCAGCAATATCCTTAATTTTGTGATGAAACATTCAGAAGGAGCCCTTATTGTGAACGTGCCTCTCAAGCACACAGGTATAAATAATTCAATTTAATGAGCTAGTTTTCACGTGAGCAGTCTATAGGAGACTCTTCTGGGACAGCACTTTAACGACAGAGCAAATCTCTCAAAACTAATCATAATAAAAACATGTTCCGAATCTAAGGACAGCATTAAAGAGATTGGCTATGCAACAATTATAAGAAAGCGCGTGCTAAATGCTGCTTGACAAGTCAATGTACCTAATGATGCAAAGGCATTGCTGTATAAAAAGAAATGTTGACTATGTCAGGAGCAATGCTGTATCAGACTAAAAATCTATTTTAAAATTCTTGCACATACTGAAAATGAATGAATTTCTTGTTTGCATTAAAAACAATAAAAACAACACCTGGAACAGACATTGACTGAAAAAATAAACCAGGTGCCTATAATAGAGTAATGGGTTCTAACAAGTATACAGAGACTCTATCCCTAAGCTGCGTCTTTTATGCCTTTATATTTCAATTTTTTAAATGAGTTATAAAATATGTAGATATTTCAGAAAATATTAAAACCTTATTTGCATGTGACAATTTTTTTTAACATTTTGCTTCCTTTATCCTCTGAAATTCTAATTCCTTCCTATGGTGCGATTCTATCCTTTTTTATCATTGACATTTAATTTAGGTTTTCTGCTGTTCTGCAGTGGAGGTTGGAGGGGTGCTGCCATCATGGACAGTTGAGGAACTTATTTGCATTAATAATATTAATAATTTAAAGTATATTTATCGTAGGGAAAAGTTGGTATTACACAAGGAATTAGTAAAATGTATGCATTATGAATATTTTTTTTCCAAGGCCTTTTTGCCCCATCATGTTACCGGATAGCGCGCTGCCAATACATGTGTGATTTGCAGGCTCTGGGTTTTTTTTCAACACAGGAGTAGGTTTTTTAATGTTTCTACTCCTTTTTAAAAATAATGTTTTTCTTGAAGCATTATATTGAACTATTTTTCCTTTTGGTAAGTTCTTCAGGTTATTCAGGGTTTCTGTAAAAACCTTTCACTATGCCGGATTCTTTTTTTTTATTGAGCATTATCGAACAGCAACACATAAACAGGCACTATTAATACAGTACTAGTAATATAGAATAACATGACATAGTGTGTCTCGTCAAGACTGAATAGCAGCAATAGGTTTAAATAGACAAACAATTGATAAGAATGTACAAACACGATCATAGAATTGATGTAGAACAGTCATTGTGTTAAAGTTAGCAAAAATAAAACGAATGATCCACATTTATACAATGCAGATGAAATTAATAAAGTGCCATTATGCCTAGTGCAATAATCCATACTTTTAAAATGACATTTTAGCATGATTCCAAAGTATATATAATAATAGAAGGATAGCAGCAGTGAGTGAAAAACATTTAACAGCGAACCAATAAAAATACCAATCTCAAGAGACAAGTTATCTCTCCACCCCCAAAACTCAGAAAACAGGGTGGTACATTTTCAGTACCCATCTGGAGTAGCACACAAAAGTGCTATCATACTGTTGCTTTAACATGTTGGAATACATAAGATTAACGTGTATCTGTGTGCATATTGGGAAGGATAGAAAACTACAAAAAGACCATTTTATAATTCAAAAAATGGGAAAAGCCATCAAGATATCTGAGATTGCACTAATAGCAGGTTGAGGCCCGCCTTTTCGAATAACTCAAGATACTGCCAACTATGCAGGATTGATGGCACTAAAATCTGGCTTGTAGATAAGTGTGGAGCACTTTGCTTCAAATAATGTAATTCCTACCATTATTTCATCTCTACTATAGGTGGGATTATTTACTTAAAAGAGAATCGCTTTTTTTCAGGATTCTAAAGGGTACCATTCCAGTATTGGTCATGCATGTTATCGAGTCTCTACCAGGAGTATAGATGATTCAAATATTGCATATTGCATACTAATACCTAATATTTTTCAGCTTTCCAAAGAGTGTTTTCTTGGTTAACAAACATTGCATCTTGTTTTAGTTTTTCATGGTTTCAACTTTTGGATTTGTTTGGATTATACCAATTTTGATATTCTATGATTTTATATGGAATGAGGTAGCACCATCCTGATCTTAAAGAAAGAACGCAAAAATGGCTTTTTTACATGTATCAAACCCTATTTTGTGATTTGGTAACCTGTTACCGAATCACAAAATGGTTTTGAAATTTGATATTTAGAAGGGGCATGTTTAGGGTTTCCCTTCCAAATAGCGAATCCTAATGGTATGTATGGATATTTTGTGACCACGAATACGGTCTCAAAACATTCGCATTTTACCTCCTACTTCAAGTAGGTCGTAACCCATTTGCGAATGGGAAAGGGTCCCCAAGGGACCCCTTATCCTTTGGGATTGGTTGTAAAACCGTCTTTTAAGAGCAGGCAGTGGTCCCATGGACCACTGGCTGAACTTAAAAAATGAAACGTAAACTTTTCCTTTTTTTTTTAACCGTAACCTGTTTTTCTTTAAGGAAAATGAGCTGCATTTTAATAGAAAGATTGCTTTATTTTAGCCATTCCTAGGGGATCGCAAATTACGATCTACCTCATTAATATTAATGAGGTAGGTCGATCTGTGACCCACTAGGAATTAGTATATGACACTCATGGAGCTTTATACAAAGGAAATAGTGATTACCTAAATTGCGATTCTCAGAAAATCGCAATTTCCAAATTTGATCCATGTGGCCCCATGTCCCTTTTTCAAAATATCTAAGAAATGCTAAAACCTGGGTGTGCTCTACCAATCGAAGATGCAAAGGAATTGCCCATCCTTCTATGGCATTAATCGCCATTGCATCTCCCTCCTCCATTCACATAGTATAGCAATTCTATAATTCAGTGCCTGTAACAAGACTGTTTAGATGGCTAATACTCGTGTCCTTGAGAAGGGTTTGGCAATTATTCTTAGTTCTTGTTAAAGTACATGTTAGACCTGGCATTTGTGGCGTCCCCCTATCTTTTTGCCTCTACCTCCTGTATTTTTGATGCTGTGCTGTATTTAGCTTTTGCTGGTTAGATGCTTTGGGCACTTTGCCACTACTGTTCAGTGTCAAAGTGCAAGTGCTCCCTGTGTAAATTGATATTGTGATTGGTTATCCATGATTGGCATATTTGTGTCACCAAGAAGTCCCTAGTAAAGTGCACTGAGTGTGCCAGGGCTGGTGATAACAAATGATACTAGTGGGCCTGCAGCACTGATTGTGCCACCCACATGAGTAGCCCTAAAATGGTATCTCAGGCCTGCCACCACATTGCCTGTGTGCAGTCTGTGAACTTCCATGTCCTCCTGGTCAGTGTACCCACTGGCCAGGCCTAACCCTTCCCTTTCTGTACACATTGGTCACCCCTATGGAAGGCCCAAGCCACCCCCTTGGGCAGGGTGCAGTGTATGTGAAAGAATTTGATAACACATATTTTAGAAAAGGTTTTTTAAATCCTGTTTGAGAACAGCACTTTTAGAAAGTTGCTGTTCTCTTGTCTGACCCTTCTGTGTGTCTTGGTCTGTTTGTGAATTGGCTGTCTGGTTTGAGAGTGACAGGGGGCTGAGAGCCATCAGGAGGCTGGCTGGGTCAGCCTTAGGCTGAATGATTGCATCTACATCTTGAGTGGTGGGAGGGGATAGCACGGGCTTGAATAGGGCTGTGCCTGCCTTCCACAATGCTGGCTCCACCTCCTGCTGGGCGGCTGACGACCCTGCCTCTCTCCCTGAAAGGAAAGGAGAGGCCAGGAAAACAAAGAGCTCAAGGAACACCCAGAACTGGTTCATACCGGGCTCAGAGCCCTCCTGCACAAAGGGATCAAAGACTTTTAGGGTTATAAGTACAGGACCCGTGACTACAGAAAATTAGATCATCCTGGAAACAAGAAGGAACCACTGCCAAGGAGAAAGCTGGAAGACTGAAGAAGGACTGCCCTGCTGTGTGATGCTGGACTGACCTGCAGTTGCTTTTCTGCCTAGGAGAGGGGAAGGACTTTGTTGTTGATTTGTCCCCCTACTTGAAGGAATCTCCAAGGACCTGTTGTGAGCTGGCTCCCTGTTTTGAAGTCCCAGGAACAAAAGGACTTCAGTCCAGCTTCCCTGAGCTCTGCTGAGAGAGCTCTGTCCTTCCTAGAGTGCTTGGGCCAGTTGCAGTGCCTCTGGAAGTTGTACCTGTGCTGGGAAGCCGGAAACCAAGATTTGAGAGACTTTGCTACAGAAAAGTTATCGCATCGCTCGCGGAGCGCATCCCCAACAGTGTGAGAAAATTCCCGCCACTACGGAGGCCGAGATCGTCGCAGCACCCGTTGCCGTTGCTGCCGGAGACGTCGCATCCTTCGTTTGCGGGAAGATCACCATCGCTGCGAGCATCGTCGCAGGGCCTGTCTTCGCAGGGTGAGATCACTGCACCGCCTGCTTGCGGCTCGCATCATGTCGCTGCGAACATCGTCGCAGAGCCATCACACCGAGGAGCTGCGAGAGGAAGGTTGCCGCTGGATCACGCTTCGTCGCCCAGGAGATCATCGCAGCCCCTACAGATCATCGCATCGTGCCTTTGCGAGACCAAACTTCCTACGCAACCTACTCACCGGAATCCATACAAGTCATCGCCTTCCTCCCCATAACGACTAGATTCGTCGCAACACGCCCGCTGCTGCAGCAGGACTGTCGCCAACGCCTCCCCATGGTTTCAGGAGCAACGCATTGCTTGTTTTCCACCGCACCAGCTTCTGCTTTGGAACTTTGTCGCACTTAACGGTACTGTTGGCTAAACGTGATGCAATTGTGAACTTTTCACACAACTGTGGATTATTTTATCGCAACTTTAAGAACTCTTTTACAACCATATTCTTGAACTGTGTATGTTGGATTTTTGTTGTTTTGGTCTTTTGTAGTTTAGATTAAATACCTTTATTTTTCTAAACTGTTGTGGAGTCAGTTTGGTACAAATACTTTACACATTGCTTTTGGATCAGCCTGGCTGCTTGTGCCAAGCTACCAGGGGGGTGAGCAGAGGTTATCTAAAGAGTGTTTCCTCCTTACCCTGACTAGAAGCGAGGGTCCCTATTTGGACAGTGGTACCTACCTCTGCCAACTAGAGACCCCCAGTTCTAACATTGGTGGCAGGGGTGGGATTTGAATTTGTATTTGTAATAGACCTACAGTGATTGGTGTACATCACTAGTGAGTGCAGACCACTACGCCACCGCATACTACTGTTTTTTTTGGGTTGGTTCTATTTTTGAGTAACTCTTCAAAGCATCATGTCTGTGAGTATAAAAGCACCCAGTGTGGAGGCAGAATTGGAAATGGAATTTGTCATTGAGGATTTGTATTCCTACAGAGCAAAAGATCTTAGGCAATTCTGCCAACAGTTTGAGTGCCCCATAAAGAGCGGCTACCGGAAGGAGGAGCTGCAGAGAATCTTGAAGGCCCATTGGGAGGCACAAGAGGGAGATGCAAGTACAGGGAATGGTTTTCAAACCACAGATCTGCCTGTGAGCAGAACAGGCTCAAGGCTTGGCAGCAACCATTCCAGTAGGGGCTTCACCCAAGAAGAGTTACAAGAAAATCAAAGCGTGAGAGAATATGACTTTGAAGTCATGAGGATGAAAATGATGCAATTAGAAGTAGAGAGGGTGGTGGAGGAGAGCAAAAATGCCTGTGCCCTAGAGGAAAAGAAATTGCTTCTGGCTCACGAGTTGAGCATGAGATAACTAGATCTGAAAGCCAAGAAGGTGGATTCCAGTTCAAATGGTGGCAGCGCACAGCTAGTGCAGGGGGTAAAGTATATATTCCCAAGAACCTGGTACAGAATTATAATAGGAGTGAAGATATCTATGCCTGGTTTACCTCTTATGAAATTTCATTAAGAATGAATGGTGTGCTTGAACAGCATTAGAGGGCGGGCCTGTGGAAACATTTTGAGGCTTCTGGGACGAGTGCTCTAGAACCCTTAGAGTTAGCAGGTACCATGACCTACCCTAATATGAAGGAGGCCCCATGTCTCAGGTATGGACTTACTCCAGAGCAGTACAGACTGCAGTTTAGAAACTCCAAGAAGAGAGAGTATGAGACTTGGATGGAATGTGTGAATTTGTACTCACGTGCACGGGAAGGTTGGATGAAGGGCAGCAAGGTAACTGATTTTAAGGGGTTATTGCATTTAATCAGTTGGGAGCACTTGAGTAGTCTTTGTGTTCCAGAGCTGCACCAGCATCGTTTAGACAGCAAGCTGACAGACCCCATTGAGCTTGATAAGGAGGCAGACTGCTCGACCAGTACCAGGGTCCACAGAGGAATTGTGGGTACCACAGTCAAAGGTGGGCAGGGTCCCCAGCAGAAGAGTAAGGGGGACAAGGGTAACCAAAAGGAGTTCTCTAAAGGGCCCCAAAATAGTTCCCAGGGAAAGGAGTCCCAATCCCCCAGACCAAGACAGCCATGGCCCCCTAGGGGCAGAAGGGATAACCAAGGGCCTTCTGCATGCTATCACTCCAACGAGGTGGGCCAATTTTTATCCAGGTGTCCCAAGAAAAACCGAGAACCCACTGGTGCCCCAGCCCCAGGGTTAGGAAGTGTAGCTTTGGGAGGGGATTTGGTTTCCAGTGGATGGGGGGAGCTAGCAGTTATGACCCTTGTCTCTTTAGGAGACCAAGAGGTGGTCCAAGAAACCTTACTGCCCCCTAACACTAAGAAATGCGGGCAGAAGGTGACCATCAATGGGAGGGAGATAGAGGCTCTGAGAGACACAGGAGCCTGCGTGACATCCGTGAGGTGTCATTGGGTGTCTGAAAAGCAGTGTATCCCCAATGTACTCCGCTCGGTAGTTGCAGCTGATAGCTCAGTACGCCTCTGCAAAGTGACGTGTGTTCCCTTTGGGTGGGGGTAGTCTCTGGTCTCTTGGAAGTTGTTGTCAGTGATGCCTTGCCTGTAGACTGTCTGCTAGGGAATGACCTGGAGAGTTCTTCATGGAAGGATATAGGGCACCAAACTCATCTGGAGATGTTCGGTATACCTGAATGGATCTGTGCGACAACGCGTGCTATGGCAGCCAGTAGGGGTGATTCAGAAGAACTGGAGCCTGAAACAGTGGCCCAGAGACCTGCCAAGAACAGAGGAGGCAGGGGGTGCAGGAAACCCGCCCGTGGTTCCCACGGTTCAGGAGGAAGCAGAACCTGAGGGGGATGCCCTGGAGCCTACCGGGGAACAAGTGGCCGAACTGGGGGAGCTGCCTGAGCTGACCCATTGGCAGCAAGAGGGTGGCCCCTCCAGGGAGGAGTTCTGCAAGGCCCAGAAGTAGTGCCCTTCTCTTGTTGGTATGCAGCAACAGGCCGCAGACCAGGCAGCAGGCCTAGGGGCCAAGGATCATTTCATTTACTGGGAAGATGATTTGCTTTATAGTGAGCCTAAGTTCGCTGAGCCAGGTGCTGGTGGTACCAGAGCGCTTCAGGAACTTCCTAATGGGTCTGGCTCATGACGTGCCTCTCGCAGGACATCTGGGGCAAGACAAGACCCTACACAGGCTTATCACCCACTTCCACTGGCCCCAGATGTGGAAGCAAGTTGGGACATTCTGTAGGTCTTGCTGAACATGTCAGGCCCGTGGCAAGAGCAGAGGGAAGTGCAAGGCACCCCTCCAACCCTTTCCTGTGGTGAGCACCCCTTTTGAACGGGTGGGCATCGACATTGTAGGGCCCCTGGACCCCAAGACAGCCTTAGGCAACAGGTTCATCCTGGTCTTGGTGGACCATGCCGCCCGGTACCCGGAAGCAGTCCTTCTCAGGACAATCACAGCACCCCTGGTGTGCCGTGCATTGATGGGGATCTTCTCCCATGTGGGGTTCCTCAGAGAGGTGGTCTCCGACCGGGGTGCCAACTTTATCTTTAGGTACATGAAGTCTCTGTGGTAGGAGTGTTGGGTAACTTATAAGTTCACCACTCCTTACCACGGAAATGGGTCGGTTGAAAGGTTCAACCGCACCCTGAAAGGTATGATTATTGGCCTAGCGGAGCCCATGAGACGGAAGTGGGACGTTTTGTTACCATGCCTGTTGTTTGCCTACAGGGAGGTGCCTCAGAAGTCCTTAGGGTTCAGTTCCTTTGAACTCCTGTATGGACACTCTGTTAGAGGACCTCTCACCCTGGTGAAGGAGATATGGGAGAAGTCCTGTGGGAAAGCCCCCCAGGATGTGTTCAGCTATGTGCTGGCAATCCGCAACCAGACACAACGCTTAAGGAAGCTCGCTCAGGCGAACCTAGAAGCTACTTAAGTCTGAGAAAGATTCCCCTTGGGATTTTCTATGTTCATACAATCTTTTCAATCATACCTCAGTATTCCACATCACTCATAAACATACATAGGGCCAATACCATCAACACCAGAAAGTCAACAGCTAAACAGGAATTGTTTTCCACAAGGGAATTTTTTTATTTTCTGCTGTGATTGTTCATATGAAAGCAATAAAAAAGTATTTGGCTAAAAAATTAGCTCAACAGTATACACATTAAAAACAATTAATTAAAAAATGTTTTCCTTTTAAGAAAAAACCAAGTCACAGAAATACAAAGAAATTAATAGCACCCTCTCCAAAAATGACATATCATTTGATCTATATCACAAACAACTGTGCAAATATACTTAACAAGTCATAGACAAAGGATAACAATACATTTGATAATTTTGTAAACAAAAGTAGTTGATAATCTTGTGAGCAAAAAACTGCTGTTTTTTGCTCACAAGATTATCAACTACTTTTGTTTACAAAATATAGATCAAATGATATGTCATTTTTGGAGAGGGTGCTATTAATTTCTTTGTATTTCTGTTTAGCTGTTGACTTTCTGGTGTTGATGGTATTGGCCCTATGTATGTTTATGAGTGATGTGGAATACTGAGGTATGATTGAAAAGATTGTATGAACATAGAAAATCCCAAAGGGAATCTTTCTCAAACTTAAGCGTCTTTGTGGTGTCCTGTCCCTTTGGGTTTCCGGACCCCTCTCTTTTTTATTGAGAACCTAGAAGCTAGCCAGGAAGAAATAAAAAGATGGTACGACCAGAATACCACTCTGGTCGAATTTCAACCTGGGCAGAAAGTGTGGGTGATGGCGTCAGTGGGGCATTGTGCCCTCCAAGACAAGTGAACTGGGCCATATGAGGTGGTGGAGCACAAGAGCGAAGTAACCTACCTGGTTAACTTGAGGACTCCCAGGCAGCCCCTGAGAGTCTTGCATGTGAACAGCCTCAAACCTCACTTTGAGAGGTCTAAAGTGACAATGCTCTTGGCTACAGATGTTGGAATGGAAGAGGAAAGTGACCCTCTTCCTGTACTCCTGGCAACCAAGGAGAAAGATGGGTCAGTGGATGGTGTGGTCCTCTTGCCCACCCTGACCCCAGAACAGCAGAGGGACTGTCACCAAGTGTTGGGTCAGTTTGCCACCCTGTTCTCCCTGACCCCAGGTATCACCAACTGGTGAGTCCATGATGTGGACACTGGAGATAGTTTACCTGTGAATCAACATTTTTACAGAGTAGCTGACAAGGTCAGGGCCAGCATCAAGGTAGAAGTTTCCAAGATGTTAGCCCAGTGGTCTTAGGCCCAAAAACTGCTGCTGCCCCTCCAGAACTCCGGTTTTGTGTGGACTACTGTGGGCTCAATGCGGTCACGAAGACTGAGGTATACCCCTCCCCCAGAGCTGATGAGCTTGTGGATCGGTTGGGAGCTGCCCAGTACCTCAGTACGTTTGATTTAACTTCTGGGTACTTGCAGATCGCCTTAACTGATGGGGCCAAAGAGAGGTCTGCATTCTCAACGCCAGAGGGGCACTTCCAGTTCGGAGTCATGCCCTTTGGGTTGAAGAATGCCCCTGTCACCTTCTAGAGACTGGTTAACCAGGTATTGACCGGGCTGGAGGAATTCAGCGCTGCATACCTGGATGACATTACTGTGTTCAGCTCCACGTGGGAAGAACACTTGCAACAACTCTGTGAAGTGTTGAAGGCTCTGCAAAGAGCAAGCCTCACTATCAAGGCCAGCAAGTGCCAGATAGGGCAGGCATCTGTGGTGTAATTGGGACACCAGGTAGGGAGCGGCCAGGTGGCGCCCCTACAGGCGAAGATTGATACCATTCTGGCTTGGGAGCCCCCCAAGACCCTGACAGAGGTGAGAGCCTTTTTAGGTCTCACCGGGTATTACCGACGGTTTGTCAAGGGATATGGTACCATCGTTGCCCCCTTGACAGAGCTGACTTCCAAGAAGCAGCCCAAGAAAGTGAATTGGACCGAAACCTGCCAAACTGCTTTTGATGCCCCTGCCATGCGCACAGCACCGGTGCTCAAGGCGTCTGACTTCTCCAGTGAGTTCATAGTGCATACAGATGCTTCAGAGCATGGTGTGGGAGCAGTACTCTCGCAGATCACTGACGAGGGCTGGGACCAACCTGTAGCTCTCATTAGCCAGAGGCTACTCCCCAGAGAACAGAGGTGGAGTGCAATTGAAAGGGAAGCTTTTGCT
Organism: Lissotriton vulgaris; assembly: GCF_964263255.1. Classification (NCBI taxonomy): domain Eukaryota; kingdom Metazoa; phylum Chordata; class Amphibia; order Caudata; family Salamandridae; genus Lissotriton; species Lissotriton vulgaris. Next base: position 354,558,239 of record NC_141696.1, on the reverse strand, counting down.
GTGGTGTGGGCTCTGAAGAAGCTGAGGCCCTACCTGTTTGGAACTCACTTCCGTGTTCAGACAGACCACAGGCCCCTCAGATGGTTAATTCAGATGAGGGGTGAGAACCCAAAACTGTTGAGGTGGTCCATTTCCCTACAGGGAATGGACTTCACGGTGGAACACCGCCCTGGCACAGAACACGCCAATGCTGATGGTCAGTCCAGGTTTTGCAGCCTTAGTGAAGAGAACTCCCAAGAGGGTGGGTAGTTCTCCCAACTTTCAGCTGGAGGGGACATGTGTTAGACCTGGCATCTGTGACATGATTTTCCCCTATCTTTTTGCCTCGACCTCCTGTATTGTTGATGCTGTGCTGGATTTCGTTTTTGCTGGTTTAGATGCTTTGGGCACTGTGCCACTGCTGTTCAGTGTCAAAGTGCAAGTGCTCCCTGTGTAAATTGATATTGTGATTGGTTATCCATGATTGGCATATTTGTGTCACCAAGAATCCCTAGTAAAGTGCACTGAGTGTGCCAGGGCTGGTGATAATAAATGCTACTAGTAGGCCTGCAGCACTGATTGTGCCACCCACATGAGTAGCCCTAAGATGGTGTCTCAGGCCTGCCACCGCAGTGCCTTTGTGCAGTCTGTGAACTGCCATGTCCTCCTGGTCAGTGTCCCCACTGGCCAGGCCTAACCCTTCCCTTTCTGTACACTTTGGTCACCCCCTATGGAAGGCATCAGCCACCCCCTTGGGCAGGGTTCAGTGTATGTGAAAGGTAGAGCATGTACTTGTGCAGGTGACATGCTTTGGTAGTGAATTACACCCATTTTCATTTTTCACTATGTAAGGCTATCTTGCCCCATAGGCTATCATGGGGGATGCTGGCTACAGTGGCTACCAGCATATCTTCCCATAGGAGCAATATAGGACATAAAAGTCTGGTATCCCTGAACTCAGAATTTAATAACACATCTTTTAGGAAAGGTTGTTTTTAAATCCTGTGTTTGAGAACAGCACTTTTAGAAAGTTGCTGTTCTCTTGTCTGACCCTTCTGTGTGCCTTGGCCTGTTTGTGAATTGGCTGTCTGGTTTTAGAGTGACAGGGGGCTGGAAGCCACCAGGAGGCTGGCTGGGTCAGCCCTAGGCTGAATGACTGCACCTACATCTTGAGTGGTCGGAGGGGATAGCACCTGGGCCTGAATAGGGCTGTGCCTGCCTTCCACAATACTGGCTCCACCTCCTGCTTGGAGGCTGACGACCCTGCCCCTCTCCCTGAAAGGAAAGGAGAGGCCAGGAAAACAAAGTGCTCAAGGAACACCCATAACTGGTTCAGACCGGGCTCAGAGCCCTCCTGCACAAAGGGATCAAAGACATTTAGGGGTATAAGTACAGGACCCCTGACTACAGAAAATTAGATCATCCTGGAAACAAGAAATGAACCTCTGCCAAGGAGAAAGCTGGAAGAACGAAGAAAAAGGACTGCCCTGCTGTGTGATGCTGGACTGACCTGCAGTTGCTTCAACCCCAGTTTCCCTGAGCTCTGCTGGGAGAGATCTGTCCTTCCTAGAGTGCTTGGGCCAGTTGCGGTGCCTCTGGAAGTTGTACCTGTGTTGGTGTTGGACCCGGCCCTTATGGCAGGTCCACCCCGAAACATTATCTTTTTCCTAGCCTGTTTCTGTAACCTGGTGTTAGTGATTGTAGGTCTCTGCGCACTTTTTCACTGTGGTCCAGTGTAAAGTGCCTGCGCTCTGTGTGTGTGTGGTGAGAGTGACCTGCCCTCCCATAGGAATGCAGGGGGAATATGTGTGACCATGGTAGTTTCTGATGCGTGGGGAGTGAAGGGTCGAGTTTGGTATGTGCGAATTCGTGAGATTGAATGCTGTGCAATGATGTATGCAGCCTGATTGTGTCTAGCGTGGAAGTTCCACTTCTAGAAGTTGGCATGTTTGTGTAATTTTTGTCTGGCGTGTGATTGGCTGGAGCTGGCTGGTAAGCCTGGCTCCAGGAGTCAGGATGGGTCTGCCCCAGTGGTGAGTGTTGAGATTGGCATGCTGATGTGAGGGAGGGGCTGCACCTGGGACCTGAATAGGGCTGGACTTTCCCCATACAATGTTGGCTCCACCCCCTGTGGTGCGTCTGATGTCCCTAGCCTGGCCAGTGAAAGGGAGTTCCCCATAACCAGTTGTAGCTGGTTCTTACATTGCCTACACCCTGCTAGGCAAAGGGATTTTTGTGTATAAAAAGACGCTGTGACCTCTTGTAAGATGTTCTTAATTTTCCTGACTTGAATCTACCAGGGGCGTGCTGCAGCTGGGGCCCAGGGGAAGGCTTGCCTCCCTGGGCCCTGCCCAGCCCCTGGATGGACTTAGATGCTGGAGGACTTTCCTTTTTCCTTGGGAGCTGCTTGCTCCATCCTTTGATCTCCAGGATTTCTGGGTCCTTACTGGCTGCTTTTGCCCTTGCAGGACCTTCTGCAGCCTTCCTGCGCCTTATTTTTGGACTGGGTGTGCGTTTTATGTACTTCCCCAGAGAAGGGAGAGCCTGGGGGCTGAGCAGCGTGGCGCTGCAGCCCTTATCGAGGGAATCCCCCTCGTAGGGATTCCCCCTGTGGCCCCTTCATCGCAGGTGCCACCCTGCATTATGCCCACACATGATATATTTATATAATGGGTGCCACCCCTTTTTGAAATGCCTTAACGGGTGCCCAACCCATTTCTACGTTCATTTTTATTCTCGAGGGTGCCCACCCGTCATTGTGGACAAAGAAAATCGCTGCCGCGACCCTCGCGCCGCACACAGGAAGTCAGGCACCGTAGTGCCTGACTCGGGGCGGGAATTCCAGCTTCGAAGCAAAGTCCCGCCGGCAACCGCGCTCTGATTGGGTGAGCACTGGAAGGAGGAGGCCAGCACGAGCTTTCGCGGGGCTCCCAGGTGGAAGGGAGAGCCCTGCGGCAATGGCAGCAAGCCCTGGTGCCCAGGAGGGGGCCCGGGTGAATCCACATGGCGGCGAGGCCGCCGACGGAAGCGCAGGGCTCCCAGGAGCCCAGGGGAGCCCTGCAGGAGAAGCGCAGCCGCATCTCCAGGAGAAGGACGTTCCCCGCGCTGGAGCCCGGTAAGGAGAGGGCTCGGGAGGTGTTGGTTCCTAGAGTGGCCCCACTTGGCAGCGGGCCACTCCAACAGTGTTGGCAGCATATAGAGTGGCCCCGGATGAAAGTGGGCCGCTCTAACGGTATGCGCAGTGGTAGGGGACATTCAGGGCGGCCCCGAATGGCAGTGGGCCGCCTCCCACGTTGTTCTAGTGGCGTCCCGAGCCTCGTTGGCTCCATCATGGCCCCACAAGAGTGCAAGGGTGACAAAAGGACACCCTGTTGCACCCCTGAAATATGTATGTGTGCACACGTGGCACACATTCATGCCCTAGGGGCTTGAATGTGTGCCACATGGCACTTTGAAAAATGCAAAAAAGTGCATTTTTCAAAGAAATTGCTAATTACCACCAACCTGAAGTTGTTGGTAATTTGTGCTTTCTTAAGCCAAAATCGCACAACTTGGGTGCTTCCTACATTGCATTTTTTTGCGATTCCCTATTTAGCAAGGGCTTTTTGGGATGATACATCCCAAAAGGCTTTTTCCCGTTCCGAAACGGGCCGATTCTGAGAATTGGACCGTTTGTGAATGGGAAATGGGCTTGATACATACAACAAGGTGATTGGTTCAATATGTGGATCATAGCATAGTATGTGCGGAGGGGAGTAAAAGAGGAGTCCACGATGTGCAGCAATTTTAATTTGAATAATTATGGTATAACTATACACTATCGAGCGTCATGTTTTAAATGTTATTTTCCTTAAAAATAGAAAATGCATTCCAAGCATTCCCAAAAGACATTCCAATAAACGTAGGTAATATTAAAGTCGATTTACAGTTATGGACAGACTCCCCAGAAAGACATGCATTTATTGAAGAGACCCATAACAGTCTCATTGGAGGAGTCGAATTGATCAAAATAAAAATATCTGAATATTTCTTTTAGATGTAAAACAACAGTGTTGTATCATCGCATGTTGTATAGTCTCACTAGGAGACATCGGATGTATATTATTATAGTACATGATGTATCCTTCAGCATTGCTCGCTCACAGCACCCGCATTCTCCTGAGAAGCATCAGAACGGAATCAATAAAAGTGCAGTTTTTAATGAAAAAATTAGAGCATAGAGAATTACTGGGAAGAGCAATTTAATTGCATTTTACAAAGCGGAAGGCGAATGCAAGTTTGGTACCACAGCAAAAGGAACAAACGTTAAATCCTCTGGATGGCAATTTACAGAGTGTTCAGTGAAATATAAGTTTGCTAAAAGTGGAAACATTCATTTCTGTTTGTTGCCTGCACTCTAATTACACTTTACAATGTGTGAAATGGAAATAGTGGTTTGGCAAGAGAAGGAACCAATAAACATAATAATGACTCTGTGCTGCATTTGGCTGGCGATCAGAGCAATTACCTGCAAGAGAGGCAGAGTGATGTGTAAAGTGTCCTATTGAGAGCATCCTTGCATAATAATTGACACGCTCTCTTTGGAAGGGAAGGGAACTCAGACCTGTGCAGAATTAATCAGTTCTGCGTCTGATTTAGCATTCATCTTGAGTAAAAGGGCTGGGGCCCATTTCTGTTTCTTTCTGTTAGTCCTACTGTATGTAGACGAAGGGAAACCAGAGAGATAAGCTTTTTACGTTGGGAAGCAAAACCATAGTTTTTGTATTTCAGTTCCAAATATCCATAGTTATGAATTTGTCTGTTCTCCTGTTTCTCTGTGCTTTGTAGTTCAAGAGAATATGTTTAAATGGTAGTGATGGCCACCTCAATTGAGGAAGACTCAAGTACACGTGGTGCCGGATGTACTCTGTGGTCGCAAATTGGCCCTTGAATTCATTCTGTTTTTGTGAACTGACCTATGTACTAATACCTTGTTTAGTAGTGGGTTGCATCTCGACCTACTTCATAAATATGAATGAGGCAAACTGCGACCCACTATAAAACGCAACCCCCACAGGCATGGAGGTCTGTTGAGGTCAGCAGGCCATTACGTCTGTCGGTGATTGCTTTTAAATAAAGCAATTTTAAAAAAATGCAGCTAAATGGTAAAAACTAAAATTGGATTACTTTAAAAAAAAAATGAAAGGGCAGGCAGTGGTCCTTTTCAACATTCACAAAGGGGAAGGCGCCCCTTGGGCACCCCCTCCTGTTCGGTAGTTGGTAAAACATTATTATTTTGCAAATGGATTTTATTCACAAAATTTTAATACATCTCATTGCAATTTGTTATATGGAAGGAACACCCTAAACACCCCCTTCCAAATACCAAGTTGGTATGTAGTCACAAAGTCAAATGACATTATGGTAGCGTGTTACAAATCGCAATTTGGGGTTTCTTACATACCAAATGCCTTTTTGCAATCAGAAAAGCGGGGCATTATGACAAAGACTGGCAAACGGCACTGATGTCCCCCAGAGAAGCCGCTATTACCCTTCACTTTCGACTGATACAACTCAGGATTCTACATAGATCATATTTAACAGGTGTTACCTTGGCGATGATTGGAGCTAGGTCAGATGCACTTTGCCTTAGGGGATGCCAACACACAGCTACCTTCTATCATATGGTTTGGGAATGCCCTGAGCTGCAGCGAATATGGGAAGTGGCCACGACTCACATCCAGACTGCTTTGGGGAAGGAACTAACTCTTACATCGAAACTAGGACTGCTCAACATCTGGACACCTAATGACCTCACAGAGATAGTACAACAACTGGCCAGATTAGGCTATACCCTAGTCAAGTGTGAAATAGCAAGGGTATAAGGGGCTGCGGACTCACCATCTTTCCAAATTTGGGTGAAAGAGTTAGATAAGTGTATGATTGCGGAAAGAGAAGTATTTACAACACGAGGGTGTCCCAAAAAATGGGACAAGAAATGGGGCAAGTGGAATTTATATCGTGGAAACTTGTGTATATCCCCATCGTGGATCTTTAAATGCAGCATATTTTATTTTATGTATTTATTTTAAAGGTTTTATATAGCGCTGGCTAGACCTGGAGGTATCAGAGCGCTTTACATGAGCATCAGATCATAATTACAGGTTACATTGTTACAAAGGTTACACAGTTATTAGAGCATGGTAACATAGCTACTTATAAGGTTGAGATAAACAATAAGCACAAATACATCAGGGGAAAAACAGGCAAGGGAAAAGATTCAGGGGAGGATGGGCAGGAGCTAGGGAAGTAGACAGGTAATGAAGAAAGGAAAGAGGAGACATTGTGACAATTGTGACAATACAGTATGTGATTGTTGGAAATTCCGAATGACATATGTATGTACATGCACTCTTGAAACTAATAAATAGGTTTATAAAAAAAAAGAAGCGGGCCATTTGTTAATGTAAAAAGACTTGGTACATATGGCCCCTAGTGACCGTAACATCTTAAAACTAAGGCACAGATTTACTAAGGCTTCACGTCATCGTTAGTGTCATGCAATCCAGAACAAAATGGTGCATGCTATTACTATCCAAAGCACAATTTCAAGTCAAGTCAGTTTTTATTTCGGTTACAAAAGTAATCATAAAAGTTCAGAGAAATAACACAATAATAAAAAAGCTCAAAATAGCTCAATGCATAAAAATAAAAACATAAGATACAACAGTGCAACAATGGAGAAAGGGCTGATGAAGCATCAGGAAATCCCCAAAATAATGCATGGAGATTATATCAAATCACTTGTAAAAGATTTTTCACCCCAATATAATGTGATCTAATAAAGTGCAAGTGCAAATTGTGAGCAATGACGTCATTGCAAAAGACAAAATCCACAGAGCATAAAATTAGGCAATACTAAAATATGTGGTCCATGTTAAGATGATGTTTTAAAGACTGAGCAAAGTTCCCAGGAGGAAAAACCATGACAATTAAAACAACATTGATTTCCTTCTGAGTATGGTGTATTTTAAAAAAGAGCAAATGTTTGCACCATTTGATGGTAATACAGCAGCTGCAAGTAAACCAGAGCCAACTCCAGGCCTCTGATGCCTGGAGACCTTACTAATGGGATTAAAAACTGTTTGGTTAAATCAAGATACAATTTACAGAAAAAAGTACAATGTAACAAACTCTGGGGAGAAGACTCATCACACGGACATTACAGGATTTTGGATGGGTCAAACTGCCTCAAAGGAAAACCCAGGTGCCATCTCACAAGGCCCAATATGAAACAGGTAAATAACTTTCTATCCCATGAGCAGTCAGTCCACCCTAAATACGGTTCCAACGCAAATGTACTATGTAGTAATGCGTACTCCCTAATGGAAATTTTTGTGAGCCTGTGAACCTTTCTAAGATGGTGTTTTGTTTTGTCTTAAAGGAAGTTTTTACCGAGATCATATCAGATTTGGTCAGAGTTTAAGGCTCATAGAATACGTGTGGAGTACCCAGTTCCATAAGAGTAGTCTTGATATAGGTAAACCAGGGTATATTCAAGCATTTTTCACTTGACAAACAATCCCTAATGATTTCCCTATTGAGGGAAGCATGGGGATTAATCCATATTGAGCCCAATAGGAGGAGGGGGCAATTTAACAGTCTTCCACATAATCCATGCCAAGAGCCTGGTGCAAAATAAACATGGAACACATAGGAGGAACACCCAGGAATCTTCAGTAAACACCCTGCTTTGTTCGCCCTGGAAGCGATTTGTGATGATATAACCCCAGATACCTGACCCATAAATGTGGCTAGAAAGACACTTTCTTCAAAAGATCTCTAGCAGAGGAGCCACCAGTGTTTTTGCCAATACAACTACTGGGAAGGCTAAAACCATAACCAGCCAAACTAACACGTTCTGGCAGACTTTATCAGTACAAGGACCCCAATTTTCCCTCAATTCAAAAACAACACCCAGGTATGAAAAATCCTATGTGAGAGCCATGGGGTAACCTTGTCACAATATGCCCAGCATCTTGGTTTGCCTAGGATGTCAGGACATTATAAAAGTTTTGGTTTGTTTAGTGGCCAAACCAAGGGACTCCTTAAAATTAACACATTTTTGGAACAAAATATTAAGGCCATTCGGGTTCTTGATAGAAAAGGTATTTTGCACTGGTAAGAGGGCTTTTTCACAGCACAAAAACTGCTTGACTATGATTTGCACCACTTTGCCTCAAGGGGGCACTATTGGGGAATTTCTTTTACAGCATCGATATTTTTTAACATAAAGCCTGACCTACTAAAATAGCCAGATTGAGCTTTGCCTAAAAAAAAAAAAACAACTATTCTTAAAAACAAGCACAAATAATGGGAAATGTGTTAATTTCTGAAAACAGCAATGCACTGTATGAGCCTTATCCATACAGGTAGACCTACACTTTTGGTGTAAGTTTACAAATATTTTTCAATTTACAAACTACAAGTGTAGCTTTACATGTTGTATCTTTACGATGGCAGAGGCTGTCTTATACAGCCTCTGCAGTCGCAAAGATACTTCATGTAAAACAACACTTGTAGTTTGGGGATAGCAAAAAATTTGATTCTGCATACCATTACTCCGCAAGTCGGAACAGCGACTTGCGGACGGTGGGGGGAAGATGTTGGATTTAATATCCAACACCTTCGGTTTTGTCCGCACAGACTTGAGTTGGAATAGTAAATTATACTATTCTAACATCCAGCGCCCCCCTCCGCAAGTCATTGTTCCAACTTGCGGAGTAATGGTATGCGGAATCACAACCCGGTTGTTGTAACAACCATGTTGTGATTCCCTGCGGGGAGAAAGAAAGTGGAATAATGTCATACATTCATATACTCCAGCACAAATCCTATACTTTATAATGCACACTCACTTCTGCACCATGATGAGAGGCTGACTATATGGAAAGGCAACCAGTTTGTGCTCCAACTTTGTGCTGTTTTTTCCACATGTGCAATGCAGTGCAGCTTTGCATGAAAAATGTGTAAATCTGAGCCTTACATCTGGAATTCAGACAATAGTGGGGCAGTGGTTATGCCATGTCACCTAACATGTCAACTTGGTAGCCCAACACCAGATAACTAGCTCTTACACAAGGAAGGTGAAATACTAAGACACATTTTCCCATAAATGCCACTTGTAGCCTTCATTCAATTTCACATATAAAAAAACAAATAATAAAAACAGACCCACAAATCAAATAAAAGATTCAATGGCACACTGTTGGTCAGACCAATGGTGGAAAACCTGTGCATGGAACTTCGTAACTTAGAAGATCAACACAAAACAAACTGACAAAAATCTCAAAATACTTAGTTCCTAAATCTGCATATAATCCAATGTGTTAACAAACACATAATATTCCCTACTTTTACTTTCTATGTTGGCTAAACATAGTAGACACAAGTCAAAAATGAACATGTAACAACTACATTAATCACAGGAACAAAGGCAGACACATAGTTGCAAGGTAAGCAGCTTCCTGCACAGCTCCTCCTGTAGCTATCAAATGTTCCTTAGTCTGCCTCTCTGCCATTAAAGGATTGCTTGTATCCTACATGACTAATCAGGATTTCTGGGAGGGCAGCCTTGGATTGCCTAATCTTGAGCACTACTATCTCACTTCTCAACTTAAATGGCTGGACAAGCGGATGTCAGGCTTACAGCTTGTGGACACGGCAACAGCTGCGCTGGGCTACAGTCAGCTAGATGCCCTCCAAACATTTCCCCCCTGCACACGCACCACCATACCTAACTCACTGTTGTTGGGGTAGTATGCAGCTGTTATTGCTGAGAACATTTCCTAACATGTATAGTGACTCCTTATGCTTAGGCAGTATCCCTGCTCAGCACACCCAGAAGGCACGTCATTATGTCATCAGGGGAACTAACCACCTGGCACCCGGCGGGCATCCACACACAGTGCTCCGTCCATCGTCTCCTTGTGTTTGCTTCATCCACAGACTAGGAAACATTTATAATAACCTTCTGACCAATCAGTCTCTGATGGAGGAAGATGACCTCCTACCAAGCGTTTCCTTCTATATAATTCACTAGTGACCTTCATGGGAAGTAAATGGGGTGACATGCACTGGAGCTACCGCCACACCTTACCATGCAATGTCTGCATGTAATAGGACTTGGGAGACACCAGATCCACTAGTTTGCAGACTCACTGCTATCACATGATGGTCCACAGCTCATCCCCTTGTTCGTAAGTGGCAAGAAGAGCTGTCTCATCCCTGCACCCACAGGGTATGGGAAACACTGCTACACGGTCCGGTCCATGTCCCCCGCATCACCAGATTTAACCTTATTCAGTATTACATTGTCCATAGGGCTTACCTCACTCCAGCAAAAATAAACCAAAATGTCCTGCTTTCCCCCATTGCTACCTGGTAGATGCTCACCTGTTGCACATGCTTTGGGGAAGCCCACGCCTGCAAAACAATTGGCAGAGGGTCACTATTCAGCTGTCTGCCTGCTGAAGATGCTTGGAGCTACACAATTGGGAGGTGTGCATCTTCGGTTACAGCGCAGGGCAAAGAAAAGTAAAGTCACATCTTGCTTCCTTGATCTAGTGCTAAAAACAGCCAAGCACCACATCACTCGTTGATTAAAGGTGAGGGAGCCTCCAGTGCTTGCTGCTTGGATGCAATCTCTTTTGACTTGGGCTCAGGCGAAAAGTGTTGCCTTGCATAGGGAAGATAGTTTAGGGCTAAGCAAATACTCCATAGCAAGCATCTAGGGCCGTATTGCACATTATCACTGTTTTCGCCGGGCGCACCTTTCAAAAGGTGCCCGGGCACAAACAGTGATAATGCATCCCATTATGGTGAATGCGCTGCCCCCAGGGCAGCCGCGAGAATCGCACTGCCCCAGGACAGATTAAATTATGTGAAAACAGGGAGCAGCTGTTCCATGTTTTCACAGTGCAGGCGGCACCCGCCTGCACTTTCAAAGGGGATTAGAGATCCCATTGCAGGCTGGTGCAGTCAGTGACTGCACCTGCCTAGAAGAGGATGCCAGGGGGGTCCATGGGACCCCCTTTACCTCCTGCAGAGGGCTGCTGACAGTACGCCACCTTCTAAATGGCGCACTGTTAATGTGCCTCCAGAGGACTTCTTTGCCTCCGCGCCTGCATCTGTAATATCGCACAGGCGCAAAGTCATAGGAATTCCTTCATTTGCATAGGGCATGCCCCTATGCAAATGAGGAAACACCCTCTGAATGTAGCGCTGGTGTTTAAAGTGCGCCAGCGCTATCGGTATTTTAGAAGGGGACGTACAAGAGTCTGCGCCCCTTCTATAGTAACAAAGTGCCCTGGGAGCAAGCAAAGCGGGCACAAATGCCCATTGCGCCCCCGGGGCACCTTCTGTAATCCGGCCTCTGAGATGCTATCCTAGCAGACCTGCGGGCCACCATTCATTTAGCTCCCAGCACTGGCACTGACTCACCGCCGCAGCAGACAAATAATATAATGCACTACATGGTTCACCAATTGCTGGGGCTGGTTGGGATATGTTTCAGGCTACTACCAAATCACACCGCATCTATGTGTGCATCAATTAACTGCTCAGTGTGTGTAAAACAACTTTAGTGGGGGAAGGGTTACAAAAGGCTGTTGTAATTTTGAGATGTCATCAGTGATGTCATCAGTGATGTCACTGCCCATGTCATGAATGATGTAATATGTGACATCATCAGCAGTGGATTGCGGGTGCGCAAAATATAGTTAGTACAACTAACTATATAGGGGCAATTTTAATGTTTTTTTAAATGCTAATTCCTAACTATATAAGGCCTGAAACCTATGGTTTTTTAAGTGAATTTGCAAGGTTTTTAAAATGCTAATTCCTAACTATATAAGGCCTGAAACCTATGGTTTTTTAAGTGAATTTGCAAGGTTTTTTGTATGCTAATTCCTAACTATATAAGGCTTGAAACCTATGGTTTTTTCAGTGAATTTGCAAGGTTTTTTAAATGCTAATTCCTAACTATATCAGGCTTGAAACCTATATTTTTTTTCAATAAATTTCAAAGGTTTTGTAAATGCTAATTCTATTAGCGGATAACATTTATATATGTTATTATCCTTCTAGGACCACCTGAGCAGCCATCTTGTTTCTCAGGAGAAGTGAGGCACAAGAGAGCACAAAACAAGAGTGGAACACGCAAAAAGGGGGCAGGGTTGAGACCCCCTGACCCCCTAGCCCTTCTCAGGGGGTCCCAGAAGGACCACCAAGTGCAAAAATGTTTTTTTTTTTAAATCGTGGGGTACGCGCACGGTACGCGTACCCTACGCGTACGGTGCGCGTACCCCGCAATTTTTTTTTTGCCTGTGGGGGTCCTTTTGGGACCCCCTGAGAAGGGCTAGAGGGTTGGGGGTCTCTACCCTGCTCCCTTTTTGTGTTTTCCACTCTTGTTTTGGGCTCTCTTGTGCCTCAGTTCTCCTGAAAAACAAGATGGTGGCCAACGCTTCCTTGTTTGGACAGTTTGGAATGTTAACAGTCGACTGCCAGCCAATCAGAAACTCGATCGCTGACATAAGGGTACCCGCACGTACACGTACAATACGCGTTCCGTACGTGTACGGTGAGCGCATATGGATATATTATTTGATCAAATTCAATTTTCTGAACAACTACTGGAGGGATTTTCACCAAATATAGAAAAGGCACTACTGCATACCTGTCCCTACCATTTTGCCAAGTTTGGTGTAATTCCGTTCAGCCGTTCGGGCTGTAGCCGTGTCTAAAGGTCCCATAGAAAATACCATTTGAAAAATTTCTAATTCAATTTTCTCAAGAACTACTGCAGGGATTTTCACCAAACATAGCAAAGGCACATCTGCATACCAGGCCCTACCAGTTTGCCAAGTTTGGTGTAATTCCATTCAGCCGTTCGGGCTGTAGCTGTGTCTAAAGGTCCCTATGGAAGTTAACATGGGGAAAACACATTTTGGGACCCCCCTTTCGGCCCCCGCTTGACGAATCCCCCTGAAACTTCAGGGAAAGAGCGGAGCGGAGCTGGCCAAAATTTGCGAAAATTACACACAGATTCCTCAATCTGCACCAAAGTAATTCCCAATAGAATGTTGAGCGCATATAGATATATAATTTGCTCAAATTCATTTTCTCAACAACTACTGGAGGGATTTTCACCAAATATAGAAAAGGCACTACTGCATACCTGTCCCTACCATTTTGCCAAGTTTGGTGTAATTCCGTTGAGCCGTTCGGGCTGTAGCCGTGTCTAAAGGTCTCATAGAAAATGCCATTTGAAAAATTTCAAATTCAATTTTCTCAAGATCTACTGGAATGATTTACACCAAACATACAAAAGGCACTGCTGCATACCAGACCCTATCATTTTGCCAAATTTGGTATAATTCCGTTCAGCCGCTCGAACTGTAGCCTTGTCAGAATGTCCCTATGGAAATGAACATGGGGAAAACACATTTTGGGATCCCCCCTTTTTTCTTGTCCCCCGCTTGACAAATACCCCCGAAACTTTTAGGAAAGGAGCGGAGCACAGCGAGGCAAATTTAAGGAAAATGACAGGCAGATCCCTCAATCGGCGCCAAAGTTATTCCCAATAGAATGTTCGGAATTTCCTATGGTAACTAGGTCCTACCTATATATACCTACTGGCGACTGCCAGTAGGTAATATATATATATATATATATATATATATATATATATAATATATATATATATATATATATATATATATATATATATATATATATATATATATATATATATATATATATATATATATATATATATATATATATATATATATATATATATATATATATATATATATATATATATATATATATATATATATATATATATATATATTACCTACTGGCGGTCGCCAGTAGGTAGTTATACTTGGGATTGTTTTCTATAGGAAATCCGCAAAATTCTATTGGGAATAACTTTGGCGCCGGTTGAGGAATCTGCCTGCAATTATTCTTCACTTTGTCTCGCTGTGCTCCGCTCCTTCCCTGAAAGTTTGGGGGGGGATTCGTCAAGCGGGGGCCGAGATAAAAGGGGGGTCCCAAAACGTGTTTTCACCATGTTAATTCCATAGGGCGGTTGGACTCACTTTTAGCCCGAACGGCTGAATGGATTTCCACAAAACTTGGCAAAATTGTAGGGACTGGTAGCCCTATGTGCCTTTGCTATGTCTCAAGATATGTGCTCCAGTGGATTTTGAGTAATTTAGGTTCAAAAAAATATATATATCTGGGCGGAGCCTAACCGCACATCTGATCTGATTGGCTGTCAGCACTTCATACAAGAAGTGTTGGCAGCAATCTTGGGACCAATATACATGATAGCACCTCATTAAAAAGCATTGTAGGTAATAGAGGGTTTTAGGACTTTAGTTACATTATAAATCATTTGTTGATGGTACCATACTCATTTTAGGAATTGTGGTGTGTTCTAAGGTGATTTTACCATGTGAAAAAGCCTTCTGCTGTGATATCATGAATCATGTTTGAAAGAAAACTAATATCTCATGATTTTCCCACAGTGGTTTGGAAGGGGATCTATAAGCTAAACTGAAAGCATATTTTCTGTAAATTCACATTATCTTTCTTAGTCATGTGAGAATGAAGTCTGACATTCTGAGTAAAACATGTACATCCAACAAGGACAGAGACTGTCAGTTGATTCCTTTGTGTTCTACTGCAGCCTCCTAGAGTGTTCTAAAGAACAACTCGAACGCTAACAGTCCTACTTATTACAAAGGTATAGCACACCTGAAGCCATCGTGATGGGAATAAAGTGGTAACTCTTAAAACATTTAATTTAAAAAGGAACAAAATGAGAGGGTATATTATCCCATAGAAAGTATTATTAGTGCTGCATAAAGAAAAATTAGGGCACATTTTGAGTGACTTCTCAAATCCTCTTCTATTTGATTAAAAAATTCTGACATGCAGTCTCCCAAGATGGCCACCAGAGACAAAAGAGCCCAAATGTAGCCCAAATATCACCCAGATGTAGCCCAAGTATAGCCCAATGACAGAATGTCCCAGAGTGTTCTAAAGAACAACTATAACGCTAACAGTCCTACTTATTACAAAGGTATGGCACACCTGAAGCCATCTTGATTGGAATAAAGTGGTAACTCTTAAAACATTTAATTTAAAAAGGAACAAAATGAGGGGGTATATTTTGCCATAGAAAGTATGATTAGTGCTGCAGAAAGAAAAATTAGGACACATTTTGAGTGACTTCTCAAATCCTCTTCAATTTAATTAAAAAATTCTGACATACAGTCTCCCAAGATGGCCACCAGAGACAAAAGAGCCCAAATGTAGCTCAAATATCACCCAGATGTAGCCCAAGTATAGCCCAATGACAGAATGTCCCAGAGTGTTCTAAAGAACAACTAGATCGCTAACAGTCTTACTTATGACAAAGGTATGGCACACCAGAAGCCATCTTGATTGTAATGAAGTGGTAAGTCTGAAAACATTTAATTTAAAAAGGAACAAAATGAGGGGGTTCATTTTGCCATAGAAAGTGAGATTAGTGCTTCAGAAAGAAAAATTAGGGATCATTTTGAGTGACTTCTCAAATCCTCTTCTATTTCATTAAAAAAAATTCTGACATGCAGTCTGAAACATGCACTTTGAATACCAGCAGCAGACTTCCCTGGTGAGCAATAGCTTTACTACAGTGATCTAATGAGCAACTAGAGTGCGAACATTCAGAATTTA
The DNA here is from genome assembly GCF_964263255.1 of Lissotriton vulgaris. NCBI lineage: Eukaryota > Metazoa > Chordata > Amphibia > Caudata > Salamandridae > Lissotriton > Lissotriton vulgaris. The sequence continues at coordinate 354,542,489 of NC_141696.1, read as the reverse complement.
TGGCAAACGTTTGACACATCTGAATGCCTTCTTGATGGAACCAAAGTAAACAAGCATTGAAAATGCAATAGATCTCGCCCTCGTTTAAGTTAAAGGCATTCTGTTTGTAATGAGGTGGCTTTTTAGCTTTGCTTTTATTAGTGTTTTTTAAACTTTCATGTAAATAACATGCATCTGTATGCATATATGTATATGTATGCATGCATTTATATTTGTATTTATATAGATATACAGATTATATATGTTTATATATGTATGTATATATATATATACATACACACACATATATATAAATGCATATGCATATATATGCATATATATATGTGTATATGTGTGCGTGTAGAGAGAGGTAGAGAGGTAGAGGTGTAGAGGTAGAGAGGTAGAGGTAGAGAGGTAGCGGTAGAGAGGTAGAGACTAGTAGAGAGAGAAGTAGAGAGAGGTAGAGAGGTAGAGAGTAGAGAGTGAGTAATGGAGAGTAGAGAGTGAGTAGTAGACAGTAGTAGAGAGCAGTAGAGAGAGTAGCAGAGAGTGAGTAGTAGAGAGTAGTAGAGTGAATAGTAGAGTGAGTAGTAGAGAGTGAGTAGTAGAGAGTAGTAGAGAGTAAGTAGTAGAGTAAGTAGTAGAGAGCAGTAGAGAGTGATTAGTAGAGAGTAGTAGAGAGTGAGTAGTAGAGAGTGAGTAGTAGAGAGTAGTAGAGAGTGAGTAGCAGAGAGAGAGAATAGTAGAGAGAAGTAGAGAGTGAGTAGTAGAGTGAGTAGTAGAGACTAGTAGAGAGAGAGTAGTAGAGAGTGAGTAGTAGAGAGTAGTGGAGAGTGAGTAGTAGAGTGAGTAGTAGAGAGTGAGTAGTAGAGAGAGAGTAGTAGAGAGTGAGTAGTAGAGAGTAGTAGAGAGTGAGAAGTAGAGAGTGAGTAGTAGAGAGTAGTAGAGAATGAGTAGTAAAGAGTGAGTAGTAGAGAGAGTAGTAGAGAGTGAGTAGTAGAGAGTAGTAGATAGTGAGTAGTAGGGAGTGAGTAGTAGAGTAGTAGAGAATGAGTAGTAGAGAGTGAGTATTTGAGAGTAGTGGAGTAGGAGAGAGTAAGCATAGTCTGGTAGTAACAGAGCGCGTTATAAAACAGCAAAAATAAATAAATAAATAAAATAAATAAATAAGTAGTAGAGAGTAGTGGAAAATATTCCAAAGTTTGGCACAGCACCACTTGCACAATAAGTCAAATCAAATCATATCACTTAGAGTCCTTATTGAAGCGCTGAATCTTGGTGTATATTAAAATGCTTGTATTTTCCTTAAGTTTATGTACCACAGCCAGCCGAAACGTTTCATTCTGTACAACGGAACTTCTTCAGGGCGTTCTTATTTCCTTCAAGTTATGTCGGTATCCTGTTGTTATATAACTAGATATTTCTTCCAAATGTTAGACGAGACGTAAGTACATTCTTATTCAAAGTGACTAGGTATCAATTTCACCCACACAATTCGGGCAGACTTGAGTAATTTAGGCATCCTCAAAGTCAGTCTGTCAAAAATTATATGTATATGTATGCATGCATTTATATTTGTATTTATATAGATATACAGATTATATATGTTTATATATGTATGTATATATATATATACATACACATACATATATATAAATGCATATGCATATACATGCATATATATGTGTATATGTGTGTGTGTAGAGAGAGGTAGAGAGGTAGAGGTGTAGAGGTAGAGGTAGAGAGGTAGCGGTAGGGAGGTAGAGACTAGTAGAGAGAGAAGTAGAGAGGTAGAGAGTAGAGAGTGAGTAATAGAGAGTAGAGAGTGAGTAGTAGATAGTAGTAGAGAGCAGTAGAGAGAGTAGCAGAGAGTGAGTAGTAGAGAGTAGTAGAGTGAATAGTAGAGTGAGTAGTAGAGAGTAGTAGAGAGTGAGTAGTAGAGAGTAGTAGAGAGTAAGTAGTAGAGTGAGCAGTAGAGAGCAGCAGAGAGTGAGTAGTAGAGAGTAGTAAAGAGTGAGTAGTACAGAGTGAGTAGTAGAGAGTAGTAGAGAGTGAGTAGCAGAGCGAGAATAGTAGAGAGTTCGAGAGCGTGAGTAGTAGAGTGAGTAGTAGAGACTAGTAGAGAGAGAGTAGTAGAGAGTGAGTAGTAGAAAGTAGTAGAAAGTGAGTAGTAGAGAGTGAGTAGTAGAGTGTGTAGTAGAGAGTGAGTAGTAGAGAGTGAGTAGTAGAGAGTAGTAGAGAGTGAGAAGTAGAGAGTGAGTAGTAGAGAGTAGTAGATAGTGAGTAGTAGGGAGTGAGTAGTAGAGAGAGAGTAGTAGAGAGTAGTAGAGTAGTAGAGAATGAGTAGTAGAGAGTGAGTATTTGAGAGTAGTGGAGTAGGAGAGAGTGAGTAGTAGAGAGTAGTGGAGAATATTCCAAAGTTTGGCACAGCACCACTTGCACAATAAGTCCAATCAAATCCTATCACTTAGAGTCCTTATTGAAGCGCTGAATCTTGGTGTATATTCAAATGCTTTTATTTTCCTTAAGTTTATGTACCACAGCCAGCCGAAACGTTTTGTTCTGTACAACAGAACTTCTTCAGGGCGTTCTTATTTCCTTCAAGTTATGTCGGTATCCTGTTGTCATATAACTAGATATTTCTTCCAAATGTTAGACGAGACGTAAGTACATTCTTATTCAAAGTAACTAGGTATCAATTTTACCCACACAATTCGGGCAGACTTGAGTAATTTAGGCATCCTCAAAGTCAGTCTTTCAAAAATTATATGTATGTGTATGCATGCATTTATATTTGTATTTATATAGATATACAGATTATATATGTTTATATATGTATGTATATATATACATACACATACATATATATAAATGCATATGCATATATATGCATATATATGTGTATATGTGTGTGTGTAGAGAGAGGTAGAGAGGTAGAGGTGTAGAGGTAGAGAGGTAGAGGTAGAGAGGTAGCGGTAGGGAGGTAGAAACAGGCAGTGGTGCTCCCTCTCCGGAAGAAACCTCACATTAGTTTTGAGGTGTTAGAAAATCTGAGGCCCATCTCACTCCTGCCTTTTTTGTCCAAAGTGGCTGAGAAGGTGGTAAACACCCAAATTATGGAATATGTGGAGGAGGCAGGGTTGCTCCATACTATGCAGTTCGGCTTTAGACCTCGCCACTCAACAGAGTCTGCCCTACTGATGGCAACGGAACATCTGAGACAGGGTGTAGATGAGGGGCAAACGATGGCCTTGATCCTGTTAGACCTCAGCGCGGCGTTCGACACTGTAGCACATTCCACCTTGCTACAGTGTCTGAACAGAGGTGGCATCGCTAACACTGCGCTGAGGTGGATCCAGGCCTTCCTAACGGGAAGAAGCTTCCAAGTGAGGCAGGGTGACTGCTACTCCAAAGGGGTACTTTTGGGCCAGGGCATGCCTCAGGGCTAGTCTCTGAGCCCGACCCTTTTTAATTTGTATGTAGCGCCTGTTACCTCTATTGTAGAGAGTCATGGCCTCCAAATGGTATCTTATGCCGATGATACGCAGCTGGTCATCTCCCTGTCGCATGCGCCCTGTCTTGCTGCAGATGGCTTCCGATCGTGCATGAAAGATCTTGCCGATAGGATGGCTCTGAACTGTTTGAAACTCAACGGCAGCAAGACAGAGGTGCTGGTGGTGGGGAGAGACCAGTCGGCTTGGTCGTCGTCTTGGTGGCCGTCCTGTTTAGGACCGACCCCCACCCCCTGTCAGGAGGCAAAAAACCTAGGAGTATGGTTTGATGCGGGTCTCACTTTTGGGCCCCAAATCAACCGTGTGGTGGGCATGTGTTTTGGAGTCCTGAAAAGGCTGAGGAAAGTTCTTGAACTACTGCCTATGGAAGCCCGCAAAACCCTGGTACATGCATTGGTGACCGCAAGGTTGGACTATGCGAACCTGCTATACCTGGGGGCACCGGGGAAGAGTTTTGGTCACCTTCAAGTGCTGCAGAATGCGGCAGCACATTTGATCCTCAGGTTGCCCAAAAGGGCGCCTTCGAGGGAGGCCTTGCAGAAGCTACATTAGCTCCCTGTTTGGAGCAGAGTTGAGTACAAGGCCCTCTGCACCTGCCATCGGATTTTGAATGGCAGGGCACCTCGACCACTGCAGAGCTTGATTGAATCCTATGAACCTGCCCGAGCGCTAAGATCTGCGGTTGGGGGACTGCTGAGAATCCCCAAGGTGAAGAAAGCCCGCATGGGAGGCAGATCTTTTAGGTATTTAGCGGCAAACCATTGGAACAAACTCCCGGTGGATCTACGTCTAGAACCGGCAGAAACTAGGTTCCGAGCTAAATTAAAAACTTACCTCTATGTCAGATAAACTGCCCGCCCTGCAGCTAAACTCCCTGCTTTCCGCCTCTCTCATCTTAGCGGGGGGACACGCCGGTGTGCGTAACTCAGGGCTCTACAAATGCCCCTATTATTATTATTAGAGACTAGTAGAGAGAGAAGTAGAGAGAGGTAGAGAGGTAGAGAGTAGAGAGTGAGTAATAGAGAGTAGAGAGTGAGTAGTAGATAGTGGTAGAAAGCAGTAGAGAGAGTAGCAGAGAGTGAGTAGTAGAGAGTAGTAGAGTGAATAGTAGAGTGAGTAGTAGAGAGTAGTAGAGAGTGAGTAGTAGAGAGTAGTAGAGAGTAAGTAGTAGAGTGAGTATAGAGAGCAGCAGAGAGTGAGTAGTAGAGAGTAGTAAAGAGTGAGTTGTAGAGAGTAGTAGAGAGTGAGTAGTAGAGAGTAGTAGAGAGTGAGTAGCAGAGAGAGAGAATAGTAGAGAGTAGTAGAGAGTGAGTAGTAGAGTGAGTAGTAGAGACTAGTAGAGAGAGAGAGTAGTAGAGAGTGAGTAGTAGAGAGTAGTAGAGAGTGAGTAGTAGAGAGTGAGTAGTAGAGTGAGTAGTAGAGAGTGAGTAGTGGAGAGTGAGTAGTAGAGTGAAGTAGAGAGTGAGAAGGAGAGAGTGAGTAGTAGAGAGTGAGTAGTAGAGAGTAGTAGAGAGTGAGTAGTAAAGAGTGAGTAGTAGAGAGAGAGTAGTAGAGAGTGAGTAGCAGAGAGTAGTAGATAGTGAGTAGTGGGGAGTGAGTAGTAGAGAGAGAGTAGTAGAGAGTAGTAGAGTAGTAGAGAATGAGAAGTAGAGAGTGAGTATTTGAGAGTAGTGGAGTAGGAGAGAGTAAGTAGTAGAGAGTAGTGGAGAATATTCCAAAGTTTGGCACAGCACCACTTGCACAATAAGTCCAATCAAATCATATCACTTAGAGTCCTTATTGAAGCGCTGAATCTTGGTGTATATTCAAATGCTTTTATTTTCCTTAAGTTTATGTACCACAGCCAGCCGAAACGTTTTGTTCTGTACAACAGAACTTCTTCAGGGTGTTCTTATTTCCTTCAAGTTATGTCGGTATCCTGTTGTCATATAACTAGATATTTCTTCCAAATGTTAGACGAGACGTGAGTACATTCTAATTCAAAGAGACAAGGTAACAATTTTACCCACACAATTCAGGCAGACTTGAGTAATTTATAGCATCCTCAAAGTCAGTCTTTCAAAAATTCCAAAGTATAGGACATGATAATCCAAATCCAAATGTTTCTCAAGAAAAGTCATTTTCAATCGTTTGGAATATCGGTGTTTGGGCAGATATGACCCAGGGACCACCAGTATGCAAGGGGAATTAGTCCCCCCTCTGCAAACGCGCAAGTGGCCTGCGTTGCAGAGAGGTGTAAAAAGGGGCATAGCCTCAATACACCTCTGTGCAATGCAGCCCCCTGGCGCATACTGGAGGTTCCAGGTGGCCTAGTTGGCCCCCAGGGACCCCTAGTATACAAGGGGAATTAGTTCCCCCTCTTCAAACATGCACGGGGGCTGCGTTGCAGAGAGGTGTAAAAAAGGGTGTGGCCTCATTACACCTCTCTGCAATGCAGCCCCCTGGCGCATACTGGAGGCCCCTGGTGGGCTAGTTGGCCCCCAGGAACCCCCAGTATGCAAGAGGAATTAGTTCCCCTCTGCAAATGCGGCAGGGAGCTTTGTTGCAGAGAGGTGTAACATGGGGCATAGCATCATTACATCTCTGCAATGCAGCCCCCTGGCGCATACTGGAGGTTCCAGGTGGGCTAGTTGGCACCCAGGGGCCCCCAGTATGCAAGGGGAATTAGTTCCCTCTGTTCAAACATGCACGGGGGCTGCGTTGCAGAGAGGTGTAAAAAAGGGTGTGGCCTCATTACACCTCTCTGCAATGCAGCCCCCTGGCGCATACTGGAGATTCCTGGTGGGCTTTCAGATCTTATATAGTTAGGAAGTAGCATAAAAAACCTTTGAAATTCACTGAAAAAACATAGGTTTCAGGCTTTATATAGTTAGGAATTAGCATTTAAAAAACCTATGAAATTCACTGAAAAAAACATAGGTTTCACACCAGTTATAGTTAGGAATGAGCATTTAAAAAACCTATTAAATTCACTGAAAAAACCGTAGGTTTGACACCAGTTATAGTTAGCTGGAAATTTTACTGACATAAAACCATTGAAATTCCCACGTTATAGTTAATTGGACTCACTATAACTTGCACGCCTGCAATGCACTGCTGATGACGTCACATATTACATCACTCATGACATGCTCAGTGACATCACTCATGACATCACTGATGACACCATCCTTGTGACAGAGTGACAGACCTCCTTTCAGTGTAATGTAACCCTTGAAACACATATTCAAAAATAGAAACAAAAATTTTCAAAAAAATAGAGATACCCATACCAGTTACAACAACCAATTCAGTAATACCACCATCTATATACACATCCACTCATTCACCAACAGTTCTATATAGTCACTCATACATATATTCACTCATCATATGTAGTGAAACACCTATACATCCTGTTACACACCGACAGTCATCCAAAAGTTAGTCACACACATAATCACACATGCAAATAAACTATTGAACATCCATTTATTTGCATATACAGCTATACACACACTACCACCTTACTTCTGAGGAAACTTACACATACTTACTCTCTTAAACAATCACTTATAGAAACACATACTTATTTAAACGAGAACTCTTTCAATCTCTCACTCTCACATATACTCACTTATATACATCAATACTCACATATACTAGATTAAAACATATGTAGTTACTGATAAAGACACTAGTGAGACAGTCATTCACTTACTAACACACACATATACACACACATCCACCCATACAGTCCTGCACATATGCTGTCTTCAAAACACATACAAACAGTGAGTCAGTCATTGATGCATCTATGTGCTAAGTAACACCCCCACCAAACCATACAGACCCTCATACTGATACTAAAAAAATCTAATAACCCATATACACACACATGGAGCTACTCACCAACCCATGCAGCCACTTATACACAAAGTGAAACACTGATACAAACATTTAATACGCCACTTAATAAGCCAGTTAACAAATCATTTTTTTTTTTTAAAAACATCCATTAAGACATTTATTTAAACATTTATTCTTCCATCGACCTTTACATATACATATATAAAACATATTTATTTTTAGAAAGACACACATTCACTGGATGGTGTCATCAGTGATGTCATGAGTGATGTCACTGACCATGTCATGAGTGATGTAATATGTGACGTCATCAGCAGTGCATTACACGCGCAAGTTATAGTGAGTCCAACTAACTATAATGTGGAATTTCAATGGTTTTATGTCAGTAAAATTTCCAGGTAACTATAACTGGTGTGAAACCTATGGTTTTTTCAGTGAATTTAATAGGTTTTTTAAATGCTAATTCCTAACTATAACTGGTGTGAAACCTATGGTTTTTTCATTGAAAATATATATATATTATATATGTCACATCTAGATCCCAGCGATGCAACCTTCGCAGGGAGTGGCGCAGTACCGGCAAACAGACTCCGCAGGCAAGACTTGTTGCAGGGGCGGCTTTAGGCATGTGCAAGCTGTGCACCTGCACAGGGCCGCCAAACCCCAGGGGCCGACACGCCAATATATATCCTTAATATAAAAATCCTCCGAGGATGGATACATATTTGCGTGGTGGCCCCTGGCCAGGATTTGGCGGCCTCCAGCTCTGTTCCACTTCCAAACACTCTGACCCCCCCTTTTCACTGGCCTCCACGCCTGCGTTCCTCCGGGGGCCCCCTATCTATGCTCCCTGCCCAATGTCCAAATGTCCAAATGTCCAAAATGTATGTACATATGAACATATATGTGTATATTTGTATGCATGCATACTTTTTTATGGTAGAAAAATTACGCCGGTCAACGGCTCGAGTTGATTCTGTTTCAGAAAGAAAGGTTTGCAAACATAGAAATGTACTTCGCCAGTGTTTTGTTAACAAGGTGAATCCTAAATTACTCCTGCTGGTACTTTGCACATCAGTCGCTCTATCGGGAAAGGCCGGGTCTGGTGGCTCAGTGGACTAATGCTTCCATTGCAGGGTCCTGTGTTTGACTTCATGGTCACAGGTTTAAATCCTGGAGGATCTACTCAGACTTTCATCCATCTGAGGTCGGTAAAATGAGTATCATTGAGTTGGGTAACAATAAACATCCGTTATTCAGTAGCCAAGATACCTCCCGGTGAACGTGCGCTTTACAAATACATATAAGACTTTGTGCCTGTTCCTGTAAAACCTGAATTACCCTTTCGCACATTGCGAAATGCAATTAGAGTGTAGACAACAACTAATGGTTTCACCTTTTGACCAGACTTGCATTTTTTTAGAAGAAGGGAAAAAGCAGTCAATAAAAGCAACAAACAAAAATGAATGTTTGCTCCTTTCATGTTTTTCAAACTCGCATTTACTTTTCACACACAGTAAAATGTAATTGGATTGCTCTTCCGTGTAAAAGAAGCATCTGTTTCGGTTGTGCTACAATTTGCCCAAGGAGTTGGCCTATGTAATCTAAAGTTAACAAACGCAAATATCAGCTTGCCTATTAAAAGAATATTTTCTGCAAGATTGCATGTTACTTTTTCTAATTTCTAATTAGTTCTTTTTATCTGACTTTCATAGTGCTCATCTTAACATTAGAAAATGCCATTCTAAATGCCATTCTAATCAAGAACACGATCCGGCCTCCCAGAGTCAGAGATGTAGAAGGGCCTCCTGATGCAGAGGTCTAGCCTGGGACCAGGGTTCAATTCACCGCCTCAGCGGGTCTTGGGCTCAAAAATTCCACGGACCTGATAATTCTCGCCTCGGTGCCTATTCCAATCATGGAGTCCAACTCTAGGCAATAGCTTGCTTAATCTCCACAACAGCCCCCACAACGCTAAGGATGCCTAGCCTCCACCTTGGGGGTGCCCAGGAGTGGACGCCTCACAGGGAAAGCCAGGATGGGTTCCACAGCGGTATTCGTACAAGCGCCTTGAGACCCTTGCGGGTGAGTAGTGTGCTATACAAGAATCAATTTACATTTACATTACATATCTGCTGCCCTGATACTGTCTTCTGAGGGGAACCTAACTGATCCTGCCTGCTGAGCTGGGGAAACCAGCTTCTTCTTCTGCTCTGGGGGATGACCGCATTATCTGTCTGTTGCCTCAAGGTCTGGTAGTTGTGGAGGTCAGGAAGTAAAGAGAATGCTGAGATCTGCAGAGGGTTTTTCTTGAAGCTAAGAGTTTGAGTTCTTCCAGCCCTGTTTTTGTCTTTTTATATTAGGAATAAAAGAGATATTGACATACACCTGTCCAAATGTGTCCTGGGAATTGGTCCTAGGATTCTTAACAGCCTGACGAGCCTGCTGATTTGCAGAATCACATCTTGGGACTTGGAAACAGCTGCAATGCTGTCAGTTGAAGAGTGCTTCCTCAGTTCCCCCATTTCTCTTTGATTAAATCCTTTTATGCTACTGCCCCAAATATCTATTTGACTGATTTTGCATTGTAGGACTCAGAGGACTCTCAGATCTTCCAATGCTAATTTGCTAAACCCCCCCCACCCTTTCAGGCTCAAATCCATAGGAGGTAAATTATTTATTGTCCAAGGACCAAAAGCCTTGAACCAAATTTCTATTTCGCTGTGGTTCATCACGAATTAAGCAAGTATCAAGAAGTACCTGAAGACTTGGCTGTTTCTTGCTGCTGACGCCTTATGTTACTCTTTAATATAACGGGTGTCTCTTTTCTTGATCTTTACTGCAGTGGTTGCTTGAGGAACAATTTCTGAGCCAGTTCCAAGGTGCTCTTGCTTGAGTAATTGTGCCCTTTAAAAGTACCATATTCATTAATGTATTTATCCATTCAATTCAATTCAATTCAATTCAAAAAGTCTTTATTTCGATTTTTTTCAATCATAAAAGACAATTACAGCCTTGGGCATTTTCAAAAAATTTTTACAATTTAAAATTTAAAATTTAAAATTACCCTTCATTGACAGCTAGTAAAATCCACAGTTCATCACTTCAACTCATGATTAACAATTATTGGCCTACCGCCAAACATAAAACCCATAGATTACAATCAATAAATAAGTTATATTAAAGAGAAGAAAAAAAACATGGATATTTAATTTATTTCATTCATAAAATTTTTTAAATTCATCACTAGGTACATTACTCACTAAGTACATTTTACAGTTTCAAGTGTCATTAGGCCGAAATTACTATAGGCTCATTTTACGGGCCCGAATTATCCACATCCAATGGAGGAATTTAGCTATGGCTATAACTACGGCTTGGGAGTTGTCAGTTCGTAAAATCCTGACTGCCTCACAACCCGTTTTGAGGCCTAACTGCACAAATTTATCCATTCATAAATCTCGTATGTGCTTCAACCTTCTAAAAGCTTTTCATTTCTACACAGCATATCTTAGCTTTTGGGGTCCTCATAAGAGAGTGAGTCAGCCAAACCTGATGGGTGCTCCAGGGTTGGACTGGCCTATAGGGCAACCAGGCAGTGCCCGATGGGCTGATCTTACAGGTCAGTATGTTGTCTTGTTTTTGGCTTTATGTGAGCCTGTTCTGGGTTCAGCTGGGCCAGTTTTTACTGCGGATTTACCTGATATTAAAATAAACATTTCCTGCAGCTGGTTTAAATGCTTGATGTCTTCCATGCGGTTCAAATGTGCGTACATGGATCACTTATTTAGCTATCTAATTCGTTAATGGGGGCCGCTGTTACTGTGGTGCCCAGTACTATTTTCTATCACAGTACGACCCTGGGGTGCTTCATAAACACATCCAAATTAATTTGTTCCTCAGGGTGTACTACAAAGCCATAGATGTTTGCTAAATCCCGATAAAAAAAGCCCACAGAGACAATAGTGTTAGATTACTTTTTCACCACTTTGCATCTGATAATAAGGTTTCCTATGAATTTCCATGTTAGTGTTTAATTCCATTAACTGCTATTATAATGTCCAATGCTAATTATTTCACTTAACCCTTCTCTAATGTTTTTTGAACTTTATAGTGAATACATTTTCTGGTAAACTTGTTTGGACCTTGAATTTGTTTTCTTTTAAGGGTATTGCAGTTTTGACTGGTTGAGTTCTTGTACCCCCAGCACATCATAGGATCTTCTTTGGAGGAAGACTTGAACAGCAACCACGTAAATTATATGCAGTACAAGGCACTTTTTTTTAAACCATACTTTATTGATTTTCGTTAATAACCTCCTGACATGACACAATTATGCTGTCTTTGGGTACGTACCATTAGTTCCAAGGGAAATGAACCAACCACAATATCCTACATATTCAACAGAAAGTATAAAAGCAGTGAAGTCTGTGGTTAAATGTCGAAGTATCCCAACCTTGTGCTTACAGCGTGGTTCATGGTAACAATCTGCATATCAAGTCAACATTCCCCAACCATCCCCCCCATTCCCTTCACCCTGCCAACCCTCCTGCCCTACCTGACTCACTCCTGTCCACTCATACGCACTACGACACACGGTTCTGGTATTTTTGTATGTGCATTCCTAGTTGCACAGCATGCAGTTGCATATACACATTCAGTGGTTTATCTTGGGGAGCTCTGGCACAGTACCTACGGTTTAGTATGATCTATGTAGATACGCCCTACGGGGTATCATGTTGGTGGGGGTTCTGATGCTATGAATAACTCTAACATTGCATCCCAGTCCAATGAGATCACTGACTTCCGTAAGCCCCTGTTTTCTTTCTTCCCTTCTTATCGCCGCGCTCTCCACCCTCCCCCACCTGACCACCTCCCCATACAAGCTAAGAGCTGCGGGGGTACAGCGGACTTCCACCTCATGGTAATTACTCGTTTTGCTATGAGCAAAGCCAGGTTAGCAAATCGGGCTTGTACTTTCTGCTTCTTGTGATGGGGCCGCAGACCCAATATACAATATGCTGCTGTATCCCCACCAGCAATATAGCTTATGATGTTGGCCCAAAAGGCAGACAGGCGCGGGCAAGCCCATACCATATGTGTGAGTTCGGCATCGTGTGCAAGACATCGTGGGCAATGGTCTTTCGCTTCTGGGTATATTTTGTTTAATCAATGCAGTGTGAGATAGGTCCTATGCAGCACCATGTACTGGATGCATTGAAATTTAGCATTTCTGGACACCCTCTTGGGATACTCTAGAAGGAAATCCCATTCCTTGTCTGTTAAATCCCACCCAATGTCAGCACTCCACTTTGCTCTATGTGCCACCAGTGAGGCTGCTGCATAGGAGGGAATACCCCTGTACAACCACCGAGTCAAGTGACGCCTATTAACCATGACGTGTAGTGTATGTACTCACTCGTGCGTGGGGGGCTCTTTATTTTCTGGTGCCCAGTACTGTTTGATGTAATTAGTGATGCTTGCATGCAAAATAGAAGGGGATTGTAACACACCCTATTCCCCGGCAAAGTTATTTTGGTGTAGTAACATACTCTCTCCAAATAGCATCCCACAGTGCCCACACCTTCCCGTACCCATTTGCAGATGCTTTGGGTAGTGATTACCCCTGTGGGTGTGGGAATCCCTACCAGCGGAATGCTGGGGGCGTAAGGGAGTCGCTGATTAGTGTAGTGTAACGCTCATCTCCAATAGGTAAAGGCTACCATCAATAGTGAGGGGGCCATGGTCAGGACCCGTCCCTTGGGCAATATTATAGTATGAAGGGTACCTCAAGCTAATACCTTCTGTACAAGCCCTATTTTGTGGAGGTTATGACCGGCAATCCAGTACGCCAACCACTGCAGTTGGCTCACGTAACAGTATGCCCTAAAATCTGGGACACCCATGGCCTATTTGTCCGTTCCCAACTGAAGTTTCGAGAGCTCCACCCTCCTTTGGCCCTTCCCCCATATTAGTTCCAGCAAGAGAGTGTTCACTGTTTTAAAGATATCAGGTGGAATCACAATTGGTAAATCAGTAAAATAATAGAGCAGTCCCTGGAGCATGGCCATTTTGGTAATGGGGACTCTACCTGCCACAGAGAGTGGTAGTAACGCCCAAAAAGCTATTTGAGTTCTGCCCATAAGAGATTGGCATCCAACAACTCCAGTGGACCCCTATATATTTGTACACCTAAATATTTAAAGGTGGTTAGAGCAATTTGGAGCGTTAACGGGTCAGAGCAGATAGGCTTTAGTTGTTCCTCAGCATGGAAATAAAAGGTATATGATTTGGCCTCATTGATGGTAAGTAATCATTCAAAAAGGGATGTCAGGGGGAAGAAGGCTATATAGGGCAGCCCCCCACTCAGCAAATATGAAACAAAAAGCCCTATTAAGCCTGCATGGTTTAATTCTCAAGCCCTGTAACTTCTGGGGCCACACCTCTTATTGGCTCACCAAGAAAAATTTTAGTCACTGTTGTATTATTACAGGTCCGGCCATGCCTTAAAATATGAAAATGGCTGTGCACAGATTCACCCACATAAAGAAAATATGTGAGAAAACAAGGGAAGTACCTCACGGACGTAACACCCGAGGGGGTTCCCGGTTTGTTAATCACCGGTATACCCACTTCTCATCATCGGTTACTTTCCTTGCTGAGAGGATGAAACATGTGCAGAGAAGATATGCACAAGTGAGAATAGAAAAGGAGACAGACAAGGAGTGTACACATACACTGCCTGGTAGGACAGAAAAAGTGCTTACAACTTTTTTCTGTCCTACCAGGCAGTGTTTTGGGTATGGGTGCTGCCAGCTCTTTTTGGTGTGCCTGTGATAACTGGGGGAAGTTGAGGTCGGCCATGAATGCTTCAAATGTTACCTCACCCTTGGGGGCCTCGTTCAGTGTTTTATAGTATTCCCTGAACACAAGGTCAATATCTGATTGCGTATTTATTATTGCGCCCTCAGGTGTAATAACCTTGTGTATTGGGGCGGGGATGGCGCATCCCTTAACATTCTGGCCAGGAGATTGCCCGATCTATCAGCTTCTGGATGCTGCCTTTGCGTGTATGATTGCAAATCTATGACCCGCAGTGCTAAAGCCGATCTGCATGTGTTATACGTGCTTCTTGTATAGCTGCCTCCTTAATAGGGTCAGAGACACCTGCCTGCTCTAACCTGCCCAGTTTATCTTCCACTTCCCATAGCTCTTTGTTAATAATTTGTCGGGCTCCCACTATGGTACTAATAGCTACCGCTCTCACAACGGTCTTGAATGCCTCCCATTTCGTTAAGCGTGAGGGCGCGTGTCTGCGTTTTCAGTAAAATAGATGGAAATGGTTGTGTAATGAGAGAACAAGGAGTCTCAAGTAATTGCGGGCACAGCCTCCATGTTGGGATTGGAGAGAGGATCTTCCCCCAAGAGAACGTAATCTCTAGAGGGTTGTGGTCCAATAGTGTTTTCACCAAATACGTGGTGTGTGTAATTTGAGCGAAAAGGGTCAGGGAGCCAGGGAGGAGAACACTCTATCAATTTGCGTGTGAAACCTGCATTTTTGATGCGCCATGCGTTGATCAGTGACTAGCCTTCGGCCCAGCCCCAAAGGGAGGCCGCTTGCTTCCTGGCAACCGTCCCCTGCATTGGGCGATGAGAGCGATCTAAGCCGA